>NC_056731.1:1416214895-1416247395 GCF_019279795.1 Protopterus annectens
CAACTTAGCACATAAAAATCTACTGCCAATCATTAGCGGGCCAGAGTTCCTCTGTGGCGACCCCTAACCGGGAAAAGCCGAAAGACACAACAACAAATATATATATATATATATATATATATATATATATATATATATATATATATATATAGATATACATGTGACTACACATACACATTCCGAGCTATGATTAGTAAGATACATATGTCGAAGGTGCACAAAATATGGAACAGCCACTATGTCTACAGTTCACACCTGAACACCTGGACACTGTATGGGCCACCCATACACATGGCAATCATTGTCTGCAACATATACCCCCAGAGAGGTCATAGGACAAAACACCACACACAGGTTTGCAGAAATGAAAAACCTTTATTTGTGTACTATTACAGTTCTATATACTATTGCTACTGTGGGATGTCAGGTATGTATAGCAGGTATACTAATAGACTATTGCTACTGTCATTGCAATTGTCTTCACAGACATGGTGTGTGTGGGACGTCCCATCTGCTTTCTACATGTGTGCCATTGGCTACTGGCAGACATCCTAAAGACATCATAGTAAAGTACCGCTGCTAGCACGTACTGCCCCTGTCGACTGCAGCAGAGATATTTGCCAATATGTGTGGACATTCTGACACACTCTGTGCAGTCCAAGGTATACACAGAACCTCTTAGTGTAAAACATGTGCACCATGCCAGACAATATGGATGTTAATAGCCATGTAGATGGGTATAACACATAACGACTGGTCTACATATGCCACCATAGTTTATGCATTCACACACCCCTGTCTGGCCTGACACATAATAACCGCTGGTACAGCGGTGCCATGGCAACATGGTACCCACTAGATATTAGCGTACATCTGTACAGCATCCCACTGCTCTGTCTGGTATACATGACTGTTAAAGGAGGCCTGGCAATAGTACATCTGGCAAGTATCTGCACATGACATCTCACTGAGTAAGTACACTAAGCTGCTAGACATGTAACAATGCACTGTGCAGGCTACAGGCAGACTGGATCAATACTGGCCTACATCTCTTATGGGGGAATGCACATGTACCTGCATATATAGCAGGCTTACAGGCATGTCACAGCACAGGGTAAGATACACCTGTGTGAAAGTGCATAACCACAACCAATGAGAACACAGCCACATATGGCAAGCTAGCATGATATTACAGTATATGCACTATCTGTTCGACACCATCCTCATATGTGCCACTCACACACTAACCCTACATATACTGGGCCGATACACAGTTTGGTCTGATGGCTGACTGTGGTATGGGACATGTGTGTGTATGGCCCTACAAACATGTAAGCCAATACGGTAACATACAGTGGAGCAGCATGTAACATCAGATAGGACGGGACCTAGGACGATGACAACTACCACAGTCTGTACACAGGCCAAGGTACATATTAACAATACACACACTGTCGACATTCACCATAAGTACACAGGCCTCAGTACTGTACAAACAACTACAGTATGTCCAGGTTATGTCATCAAATATAACCCCTACTGTACATAACAGGTGTAGCAGTCTGATATCTCACTGGCTTATCAAATATGATGACACTAATTATGGTGTAAAGCACATATGCACATCTTAATGCATGACATATGTACCAAGGTAGACTGAATTGTGGCTGGAAGCACATACACAGGGCCAATATTAACATGTTGCTGTGATAACATCATACATTTACTGTTGTAACAGGGTTTGTTGCAACATATGTCCTATGAGGGATATGAAGTCAGTAATTGTCATGGCTTTCACCATTTACAGACTGAAATCGTCACACTACCTTCTGCAGTTCACATATACATGTTCTGTGGGTAACACATGACACTAAAGGCACCACACACTGCCCAGTCTGCAGATGACCCCACAGATGGGGATCCCTCATAAACATACAACTGACATGGCAGGTATTAATACATGTAGGACAGCCATATCCGCACACATCCTGTTAAACCAACATTACTCCAAATGCAGTATAGCAGCACTTACAGTCTGTAGTCAGGTCAAGCACATCTCCCTACTGTGTGTTTTATTCTGTTTCCACAGTGTATGTTGTCAGAGGTAAATCCCCACTCCATCTGAGATGCTGTTTGCCAAACAACAGAATGAGTTCCTGCTCACAGTGAATGAAAAAGGCCAACATAAACATGATGTCCCTAGATATTGGAGTGTGTTTCCATGCACTTGGATATGGGAATGTTACCACAGCTGTTCCACATGCAGTCAGCTAGGTGAGGGCTGCAATTCGTTCAGAGGCCATCAGCTGATCATGAGCATTATCTAAAATACACATGCTGCTGTCTAAGAAAAGCTGGTATAGGTCTTCACATCCACCAGTGAGGGAGTGAAAGAGGCAGACAGAGGCATGGACAAGTCAGGGAGGGGTGGGAGAGTAAAACCTAAGCATGTTTGTGTCACACACCTATCAGCACAGGGTATCAAACTCCTGATGACTATGTAGTGCTATCACAGTCCTATGCATTTGCTGAATGCACCACATAGGTTACCTGCTGTGGAATCCACAGAACATATATGTGATGGTGAGTGACATCTGCAACAGGGATACGGTAGCTATATGGTAGGTGATATACATGTGCCTGTCCACATTAACAAGTGCCAGAGTCAAAACAGCCACACTCTCACAGGAATGCACACACATTGACACACTTGGCAGGGCCAGGGATACAGCCCATCCCTAGTATGATTGACGCAACACATTACTGTGCAGGTATCACATGCACCACGTGAGTCATATGAACGTTATATGGGCAAAGGGTATGGGCAGGTGTCTGACATCAGACAGCATACTTCAGTATGCCACTGGGGGTTGTAGAGAGTGTGGATGTTATCATACACATCATACAACACACACACAAAGACACAGTGTGCCAGTACTGACATGCATGGGTACATTTCTGTACGGGTATGTGGTGGTCGACTGTGCCAGACAACTATACAAGGCTAGGTGATGGGTATACCTTGGCATCAGGCCACATGACAATGGTCTGTATTGTGGCTTACACCTGTGGTTTCTGCATTTGCCCACACAGGTGGGTATTGCATCCACCATCCAGTCACCTGGGTGGCTTATTGCATGTGGCCAATGCTGTGCATCGCTTGCCATGTATGTGTTTCCTAGTCCATGACATGGACAGTGTTTGGGATGTGCACGCCTCCCATATGCATGTTCAGTGATGTGTGGAACTGTACCTGGGGTGTTGGGCCCATGTTGTGTACAGATTGTCATCAGATATGCCAGTCTTGGCCACCTGTGGTAGGAACTGGTAATGGACAGCAGGTTAACCCTGCACCTACATTGATAGCATGCTAAAAGCATTCCCTGGCTTCAGTGGCATCTGTTCATACAGGGCATGTTTTCAGGCATGGTATGTTCTTTGTGGGTCACATGTGATGGCACCACAGGTCTTGCAGGTGTCCAGTGGGAAAGGTGCACTGTCTGCATGTATGTGCCTATTGAACAAATGGACAGGGTGCCACTCCCTCTGTAGGCCACTGCAATCACTCCATAGTTATTATCAGTCACCAATATGCAGTGTACTACAAACATATTGGCTGTTGCCTCAGCATGTATGTGTGTATGTGTGTGTGACATGGGCTGAGAGTGTGCTCTGTGTAATACTGGGGTTGCTAACTGTGATTACCTGGCTGTGATGTCACATGTATGGGTATGGATTTGCACCCCAGCCTCTTTATTATTTCACATCTGTTATCCCTGTACTGTGGATATTGTGATATAGGGCTACCGTAAAAGACATATGCAAAATCTGCTCCACATTGGGCACAGGTGTCACACACTCACACAGGATACAAGTCACAAAGACACACACACACACACACACACACACACACACACACCTGTTATGTCTGGAAGTTGAACCCCTACCTAACTAGTTTATTACACTACAGCACTATGCAGTTATAGTATGCGCCATAGAGATTACTGGAGTACTCTTTCCCCAAAGGTGTATTTCACATTGTATGACATCAGCAGGCCTGCCAAAGTAGGCTATTGGACATGTACTGAGTGTGACAAGCCTAAGATGCATTGTTCCCCACACAGACATTGAAACACACACAAAACATCCAGAACAGACATGTGTGGGTATAGAAATCATAATGAAGGTCTAAATCACACTATAGCATGGAGCTGTTATAGGACGCACCACAGGGATTACTGGCGAACTCCTTCCCCAAAGGTGTATTTCACATTGGATGACATCAGCAGGGCTGCCAAAGTAGGCCATTGGAAATGTACTGAGTGTGACTAGCCTAAAATGCATTGCTCCCTACAGAGACATTTAAACACACACAAAACATCCACAACCGACACGTGTGAGTATATAACCCCTACCAGGTGTCTATATTACACTACAGCAGTACGCAGTTATGGCACACGCTATGGAGAGTACTGGGCTACATCCTTCCCAGAGGTGTATTTCTAGGTGGATGACATCAGCAGCCTTGCCAAAGTAGAGTATACAAATTGTATGGAGTGCGACTACCCTAAAAAGCATTGCTCTTTACATAGACAGACACACAAACCTGCCATGTCTGGGAGTAGAACAGCTACCTACCTAATTTATCACACTCCAGCAGTATACAGTCACAGGACACACTACAGAGATTACTAGACTACAGCTTCTCAGAGGTGTATTTCTAGGTGGATGACATCAGCAGCCTTGACAAAGATGAGCATTTGAATTGTAGGGAGTGTGACTACCTTAGTAAGCATTCCTCTCTGCACAGAGTCCGCCAGACACACACACACCTGCCATGTCTGGGATTAAAACAGCTACCTGACTAATTTATCACACTACAGCAGGTCACAGTTACAGGACGTGCTATAGAGATTACTGGACTGCAGCTACCCAGAGTTGTATTTCTAGGTGGATGACATCAGCAGCTTTGCCAAAGATGAACATTTGAATTGTAGGGAGTGTGACTGCCCTAAAAAGCATTGCTCTCTACACAGACAGACAGACACACACACAAGTGCCATATCAGGGATTAGAACAGCTATTGAAGTAATTTATCACACTACAGCAGGTTGCAGTTACAGGATGCGCTAGAGAGATTACTGGGCTACAGTTACCCAGAGGTGTATTTCTAGGTGAATGACATCAGCAGCCTTGCCAAAGAAGAGCATTTGAATTGTAGGGAGTGTGACTACCCTAAAAAGCAGTGTGCTCTACACAGACAGACAGACACACAGACACACAGTGGCCATGTCTGGGAATTGAATTCCTACCTAACTATTTTATCACACTAAAGCAGTACGCAATTATAACACATACCACAGAGATTATTGGGATACAACCTTTCCAGGGATGTATTTTAAGGTGGATGACATCAGCAGCCTTACCAAAGTAGAGCATTTCAATTTTAGGGAGATTGACCACCCTAAAAAGCATTGCTCTATATGCAGACACACACGCAGTTGCCAAGGCTAGGGTTAGAACTCCTATCTAACTAATTTATCACATTATAGCAGTACGCAGTTATGGGATGTGCCACAGAGATTATTAGGATTCAACCTTTCCAGGGATGTATTTCTAGGTGGATGACATCAGCAGCCTTACCAAAGTAGAGTATTTCAATTGTAGGGAGTGTGATCACCCTAAAAAGCATAGCTCCATACACAGCCAGACACACACAGTTGCCAAAGATGGGGTTAGTACTCTTACCTAACAAGTTTATCACACTATAGCAGTGCACAATTATGGGACACACCACAGAGATTACTGGGGTACAACCTTTCCAGGGATGTATTTCTAGGTGGATGACATCAGCAGCCCTACCAAAGTAGAGCATTTCAATTGTAGGGAGTGTGACTACCCTAAAAAGCATTGCTCTATACACAGACAGACACACACACCCAAACACACCCACAGTTGCCAAGGCTGGGGTTAGAACTCCTCCCTAGCTAGTTGATCACACTACAGCAGTTATGGAACGCGCCACAGAGATTATTAGGATACACCTCTCCCAAAGGTGTATTTCACAGTAGCTGACGTCAGAAGGCTTGTCATACTGGGGCTATGGGGAGGGTATTTTGTGTGCATGGGCCATAACCCATTCATCTAGGGGTTGACACACCACATGCGGGCACAGCCTGGGTCATATTCCACAGGTATGTGTATACAGCTGCTAGATGACTACTTCCTTGAACAGTCATGTTGCACAGCTGGCACATGCACCACATACGCTGTAATGGTGACAGATACTGATGGCTAGTATCTGCAGTGTGTGACATCAGACCCTTGTGTGGTTGTGTCCATTTGGCTGTGTGCTGGGTGGGAGAGCCATGGATGGCTCCTTGTCGCAGTCACCGTCTTCCACACATTATGTATGTCTACCTTTGGCTTATTATATTGCATTGTCCTTACATATATGCCTGTATTCCTATCTACTGTGTGTGCAAAGCATGTGTGGTGTATACTGAGGAGTGGCTGCACTAACATCTGCGGCTGCCAGATATGTCTGGTCTACTGGTGTTTGCAGATATGGCCTTCATGTGTTTAAGTGTGTGAGCATGCCCAGTATGACCTTTCAGTATGTTGTTGACTGACATTGCCTTCATTACTCTAAATGTGTGTGCATGCCCAGTATGGCTGTCTGTACTGAATGTGTGGATCAAGTCCAGGTAGATTGTACCGCAGTGCTGACCTTTGTGTTGTACACCTACGGGTAGCATGCTGTCTCTGCAGGGTATCCGTCGATCATTTGGCATGGGCAGTTACTACATTTCTGCATAGGATGGGGGTGGGGCACTCCTGACTATTTCTACATTTCTACACAGGATTGTGGGGAGGGGCACACCTGACTGTTACTATATGTCTATGTGGGATGGGGAGGGCACACCTAACTATTTCTACATTTCTACACAGGATTGTGGGGGGAACACCTGACTGTTACTATATGTATACATAGGATGGGGGGCACACCTGACTATTTCTACATTTCTACACAGGATTGTGAGGGGGCACACCTGACTGTTACTATATGTATACGTGAGCTGGGGGGGGCACACCTGACTATTTACTATATTTCTACACAGGACTGTGGGGGGCACACCTGATTGTTACTATATGTCTACATGGGATGGGGGGCACACCTGACTATTTCTACATTTCTACACAGGATTGTGGGGGGGCACACCTGACTGTTACTATATTCCTACACAGGCTGGGGGGCACACCTGACTATTTCTACGTTCTACACAGGATTGGGATGGGGCACACCTGATTGTGACTACATTTCTACGTTGGATGGAGGGGCACACCTGACACTTGTACACATTTGCTAGGACTGTACTGGTATGTCAGGTACTCCATTTCAGTCTATGGTCTTACCTATCGTGCTGGCTAGAGGCATACCAGTGTACTACAGATCTTAATTTTAATTACCTACATATTAGTTTCTGACTTCCTACCCTTCAGAACTGGCATCTCACTGTCTGACCTGCTGTAGTCTGTTTGTGTAGGCCTAGGGGGGGTTCCCATAGACCTCATTCAGAGGCCATAGCAAATCCTTTGTTTGTGTTTGTCTACACTTGTCCTGCTGCCTGTGACTGTCATTGGGTATGTGACCCCCCCCTGACTGGCATGTGTGAGTCACTTACCTTGTGGGTGTCTCAGTACTGAGGGTGGTGCTGCAGGGCTGCCTATGTTGGATGCACATAGTACACTCCCTGCATATGGTTAAGCACAGGTGGTGTAAAGTTTGGCATCCCTTTCACTGTATGTGAGAGTAGGAGAGAGGTGTTATTCCCTGTTTCCCTCCTGTGTCAGTGTATGTGCCATGCATTGCCTCTTTTCCAAGGACAGGGCATACTGGGCATGCCACTTCTGCCTATTGGGGCAGGCTCAGGTTGTTCCTCCTCTGAGTCACTCTGTGCCTGTGCCTTGGCAATCGCGGGGGGCTGTGTGGTCCTGCCCCATGCTGTTCCTGCTGCAGCTGTTTCCACAAGATCATATTGTATAGCATGGCACATACAAGCGCAATTTGGGTACATGTAGCCGGTGAGTACTGCAAGGCTCCACCAAATGTGTCCAGGCACCATAACCGTGGCTTGAGCATCCCAAACAAATGCTCTACTATAATTCTGGTCTGTGTGTGTGCCTCTTTATGGAGTTCTTGTTCGGGTGTGTGTGCATTTCTGATGGGTGTCATCAGACACTGCTCCAGTGCGTATCCAGCATCCCCCACTAGGTGACCATCAGGGATGTCCCCATTGGCAAATTTCTGGTACAGCTACATCAGATGCCAGATGTGAGAATCGTGATAGCTTCCAGGGCAGCCAGCACACACATTCATCATTATGCCCTTGGCATCACACATGACCTGGCAGTTGATGGTGGGGAAGCCTTTGCTGTTTATGTAGACCTTACCCCACTCACCTGGTGGTGCTTTGATGCATATGTACATGCAGGCTATTGCACCCACTACCTCAGGGTATTCTGCTATTTGGTGGAACAGTTGCATATTGCTGGCCAACGCCTCACGGGTGTTGGGGAAATATACATGCTCACCGACATGTGCTGACATGGCATCCAGGAACTGGTGGAGTACCATGGATGCTGATGCTTGTGAACTCCCCATCATATCCCCAGTTGGCCTTTGGAAGGTACCTGTAGCTAGTATTCTTAGGCCTACACATACCTTGGTATCCACTGGGATGGGTTCCCCTCTGTTAGTTCTGTGTGTCAGGTGTGGCCGGCACAGCTGAACAATTTGCTGTAGAAGGTCCCTGTCCACCGTATAATGCTCCACTATCTCCAGCTCATGTAGCCCCTGGTAGGTTACCCTGGGTCTGTACACTCTTCTCTGTCTCCTCACTGTGGATTGGTCGACAACATTCACATCCTCACCACCCTCAGCCTCTTCCACAAGTTGTATGATAGCTATTGCAGCCCCTATCTATTTGCTGTTGTGAGTGTTAAAAGTTCCCCACTTGTTTACACCGGTGGTGTAGAGTGTGGTAAAAAACAGAGGTAAAGGTGTTTGCTTAGTTTATAGTAGTGTTTTAGGCTGGGCTGGACTGCTGCCTTTGTAATTGGCTGATTGTGATACATTTCACCTGCCAGCTAAACTAGTTCTCCTTGGTTACCTTCATACTGCTGTTTTCCCTTCCCATTGCCTTCCTGTTTATGCCCATGTGCACGCCATGCAAACAGAGTACTCAAATGTGCACACTGCTGCTATTTCCTGGTTTACCCTCTTTTTTCTTTCTGTAAAACCTGGTGCGTGGCGCACACACCCGCTTAGGCTTTGTAAAGAGTGCTAAGCAAGTTTAGACACTCCCACAGCTTAGCTGTGCTAAGCTAGGAGCAAACCTAAGCCACAGGGCTCCAATCCACTTACAGTATGCCTGACAGACACCCCCATGATGTCACCTAACTCCTAGACTTGCACCAAGTTATTCCCACTCTTACACTGTTGGGACCTGACTCACATGTTGGGGAAAACTGGGATTCACTATCCTTCCCTTCATTTGCATAGGATTGTCTGCTAATGCATAGTTACATGTCTCACACTGAGCCTCCCCCCTTAGCAACAACTACTCACTGGCCAGGTTGTCTTCTGCCTGCCATTGACTTGCATGGCAGAATAGTGATTTTAGTTAGACTGCTTATTTTGAGTTTATTATTTTCCCCTGATCCCATTTGTGTGCCGCTACCCTACACAACAGCCGAGATCGGCTAAAAAAAATAAAAGTTGATTTCTGTATTTTTTTATGTTTGCAATGCCAATGGCCTTATACTTGGCCAATGGCATACTTACTACATGATATGCAGCCTTTATTTGAAGCTGTCATGGCTCCGTTTTGGATTTTGTTGAAATGTACTCGGTTACTAACCGAGTACATTTCCTCAGATAGCACTAGTCTTGCATGGATTGTTGCAAGATTCCTGGAATGCAAAATCACCTCATTTGCATGGATTTCACCTGCAAATGGGGTGATTTGCATACCAGGGCTTAGTCCATGCAGGATTAGTGCAGGAGTGCTCATGCACACCCCTGCAGGCTGTTCCTGGATTGGACAGCAGACATATTGCCTGCTTGAGCTTGTGCACTAGTCTTGCACTCCGTGCAAACTTTTGAGAATCCAGAGTTATATCTTTAAACCTTTTACTTTATTTAAAACTTATACTTTTCCCTTGGCACATGTGCTATTTGTCTCCATAGCAACTTATATCTATAGACTGAAAAGTGAAGTGTTAGTCAGTCTTGGATTATTGTTGCCAGGATTTTGAGACACTGCACAATGGCAAGGTAAATAAGTACATAGAAAATCTGACAAATATGAATTTGAATATGGTTAGAACTAGCATATTTTTGTAACAAGGTTCTGTAATGGTGAAAAAGAGATTAACAGAGTCCCTTTTGACCAGGAAAAGAATATGTATGACTTCTGTTGTTATAAGTCCTATGCGTTTAACATCTAAATAAGGTATTTTTACATTTTTGCATTTTGGAGACTGAAACCTCCACTTGGTTGGATATTGATAGCATGCTTCAAATCTGATACCTCCCCTTTCCCCTCCCTTTACCCCAGGCTAACCTTCTTACCTCCCTAACCTCACTTTAAATTAATGATTATATGTGTAAACAACAGCAAAATTTAGCCACAATTCTATATGCTTGTTTTCACTCTCCTGAAGCTGAACTGCTTATTTCTTTTCTCACTCCTTTGAATGCTACTTGCTGCTTGCAATCATTAACTTCCTTTGTTATTAATCATGTAATAAAACTTTGTATTGTGGAGCTTACTCCCCGAGCCTCCACTGAAAGTATTCTGTGATTAAACTTTAATGTCTAGCTTTTCTCCCCTAGCCTCCACTAAAGTAACCTCCCTAAGCCCTGTGAACTAAATTGTAAATATTTTATTTCTCTTTTCTTTAGAATACTACCTGTTGATTTGTAATCCTAACTTTCTTTGCAACTAATCATGAATTTTTCTTTGTAATTAATCATGTAATTTTCTTTGTAATTAATCTTGTAATTTTCTTGTAATTTAATCATGTACTTAAACTTTGTATTGTGGAGCTTTTCTCCCCGGGCCTCCACTGAAAACAGGCTCCCCAGGCCCAGTGGACCTCCCCGGTCATCAAACTGGAATAAATAAATAAATAATCATACAATCATCAACTGTTTCATATAGGAATAGAGCAGTGCAGTGGAAAGTACTTCATAGAATGCATTGGATACCCACAGACACAGACTGGCTTCCTAACAACAAAAAGAACAGCATGAGTGTCAGGTTAAAGATACCTGTTTTCACATATGGTGGTCATGCTCAAGGTTACATAACCAGTGGGTAAAACAGCTGACAATGTTAAAATGATATCTGGGTTTGACATACCCTTTCTATATGAAAGGTGCATATCAGGTTCCACAACTCTTATACAAAAGAAGTAGCACAAAATTGTCCATCTAACAGAAATCACAACAAAAAGAGTAATTCTCTTAAGATGGAACTAGCTCATGTCTGTCAGTGAACCATTTTATTTAGCTATATGGTGGTCAAATTTTTAGAATCAAAAACTTTAAAAATATTTAGTTTATAATTGATCGATTGGTTTAATGTATCCGTTTTGTTGTTGTTTTCTTGTCTGTTTTGTTCGTCTCCTTTCTATTTGCCTGATTGTGACAATAATATATTGTGTAGTATTTGCACTATTTAAAATAAAGGATTAGTTTAAGATAGAAATGCAAAAACCTATTAAAGGAAGAAAGGGGAAAGTATAACTGGTGACACTGTTTGAAAATGTCAGTGATTTTAGTTGTATCACCTCATTAACAGACACCTCTATAACCTTATCCATTTCTGAAACCATTACAAATTTAACTCTGGATATGGCCTAATGAATCTTAGTAAGTAGGTGATAATACAAACTCACCATTCATATTTATCTGCAGCACATAACATGATAGCCACCCAGATCAAATAAATTACTGCCATTCCATTTCCTTTTTTAAATATGTGAGTTTTCTTTTGCACATCTATCACAACATAGGCACTTTATGGAAATAAAGCCTTTTCATGATGTAGACTTACCAAATATATCATGATTATTACAATTATTACATTTTATATACATATCTCTGAATTCCATGACTGGTATAGTCATGACTGCGTTAAACTAGGAAGAGAACAATGGAGAGATGCTTGTGTAAAACCTCAGTGGAATGATTTTAAGATATACTTAAATGCTGATTTTAGGAAATGGAAGAAATGTAAATGTAAATGGTTGGGATGGGTGAAGGAATATAAAAATGCAGTGGAGCTTTTATAGTTCCTCATTTCTTTGCCAATCACATCCAGAAACAGTACATGGTATTCATCATAGTCTTGTGAGATAAGGCTATTTAGATGCTAAACAAGAAGACAGCAGTAAATGTGGTGCACTTAAAGTGTAGGGAATGAATTACAAAGCCACACAACAACATGTATAGTGACTGATATGTACAGGCAATCTGCAGAATTTTCCTTGAAGAATAGAAGTATTTAGATCTCCCCTTTCAGGAAAGGCTATGTGTACTGCCCAAGTAGTAATGTAGGCTTTTAGGGGCTCTGTGGAAAAAGCTATATAGGGCGTGTCAACTGGAGATAGTAGATTTGACAGATTTATGTCTTCCTCATTGCTCCTTATGTCTAATGATGTGCAAGTAAAGACTGTTAATGAGGCAGTTTCCTTGGAAGAGCTAGATAATGAAATAAAAAAATAAACTGTTACAGCAGCTTGTATGAATGACATATCTTCTGAGTTGTATAAGAAGCTTGGCTAAGATTTCTGGAAGCTATGAATTTCCAT
The DNA here is from genome assembly GCF_019279795.1 of Protopterus annectens. Lineage (NCBI taxonomy): Eukaryota > Metazoa > Chordata > Ceratodontiformes > Protopteridae > Protopterus > Protopterus annectens. Next base: position 1,416,227,778 of record NC_056731.1, read on the forward strand.
GGCTAATATAGATGGTGCTCCTTCACATTCCTGTAAAGGTGTAACAGTTGCTATACAACCAAAGCCTGGCAGGGACCTAGTAAATGCAGAAATTATAAACTTGTAGTTTGACAACAGGGTAGCTCAATGGTTTAGGCCTCTGCCTCATAGCTTCAGAATCTAGGTTGACTTCTGATCTGCAGTTACTGTGTAGGGTTGCTTTTTCTCTGTGGGTCTGGATGGGCATATTTTCCATTTACTCTGGTTTTCTCCTGCCTCCTTAAATTTATTGGTTGAATGTAATAGTTGCTGTTTGAATGGCAACTATATAGATTGGCTTAGATATATCCCACCAATTTCTGCAACTAGAAGTTAGATGACTTGGTGAGAAGTCACCATACACAAAACTTTGGTAGAGATACTATGTGCACCAGATGTGGGAATCATGTGAACTACCTGAGTGTGCATGGACACATTATATATGATATCCTCTGAATTGCATGCCACTTATCAGCTGATGGAGTATAACTTATTTTAGCTGATGTACCAGCACAGTGTAAAACAGGTACAGCCCTGATGACAATGTGTGTGCAATCAATGGCTTGTAAAATGCATGGTATTGGTTCTCTACTCAGTCTGTGGAAGCCACATATGCTGTTCCACATGTTATAGCGTTGTCTCAAGGAAATTGGGGGGGATGCGCAAGACTGTTGCTTCTGAAATTCCCAACATGTCTCTTGTCAGATGCTGAAAGTTTCCTGTAGCAAAAATAGTTCATGCTTTGCATACTTTGATGTTCACAATGATAGGCAATCTACAAAAGCTTTCTTGATTTAATGTGGGGGCAATACCTTTCTTTTAGGCTGAATTCAAGGAGGCTGCTGCCTTATGGATGACAATTGATTGGATGTTGATTATGCTGCTGTTATGCTCCTTATAATTGCTTGTAATTGATTTGTGGAGTTTTTCTCCTCGAGCCTCTGCTAAAAATGGACATGTATCCAGTAAGACTCTCCAACTCAACAAATGTAAAATAAATAAATAAATATCCTAATAAGGAAATGACTCTGTTGCATTCTATGGATCTAAGGAAAGCAGGAAGGTTGAAAGTGCTTATCCTGAATCCTTGGGCTGACTTTTACCACCGGATTCAGCAAGCACTGCACGGTGTGCAGGAACAGTGCAGGAGCTCCAGGAGTCAATATGGCTGCTGTGTGATCCAGGAATAAGCTGCAGGGACATGCATGAGCGCTCGTGCACTATTCCTGCATGGATGCAGGTCCTATATGCAAATTACCCCATTTGCAGGTGAAAACCATGCAAATGAGATGAATTTGCGATTCAAGAAGCTGTCAGCCAGCTCTGCAGGAGTAGTGTAGTGTGCAGAAATGTGCTCGGTTAGTAACCGAGTATATTTCTGCAAACTACAAAACGGAGCCATGACAGCTCCAAATAAAGTGCGTATATTATGGGAAATCATGCCAATGGCCAAATATATGGCCACTGGCATGGAAAACAGTTTAAAAAAAATATATATATATATTTTTTTTTTAACTGATTTCAGCTATTTAAGCATGGGGCAGCGGTGCGCAAATGGGATCCGGCCGAAAATATAAAAAATAACCTGAAATAAGCATTCTAACTAAAATCACTATTTTGCCATTATACTCAATGGAAGGCAGAAGACAACATGGCCAGTGAAAAGTGGTTGCTAAGGGGGGAGGCTCAGTGTGGGACCTGTAACTATGCATTAGCAGGCAATCATATGCAAATGAGGGTAATGATACTGAATCCCAGATTTCCCCTCAATGCTAAGCAGCACCCAACAGTGTAAGTGCAGGAATGGCATGATTCAAGCCTAAGAGTTAGCTGACATCATAGAGCAGTGTGTCAGGCATACTGTAAGTGGACTGGAGCCCTGTGGCTCAGGTTTGCCCTTAGCTTAGCAGAGCTAAGCAAGGGGGTGTGTCTGAGGCTGCCTAGCACTCTTTACATTGCCAAAGCGGATGTGCGTGTCATGCACCGGGTTACAGGGTTTTAAAGGGAAAAAAGTAAACCAGGAAATAGTAGCTCTGTGCACATTTGAGCACTGTGTTTGCACGGCGCCCCTCAGGGCTTAAACAGGAAGGCAACGGGAAGGGAAAACAGCAGTAGGAAGGTAATCAAGGAGAACTAACATAACTGTCAGCTGAAATGTATCAGAATCAGCCAATTACACAGGCAGCAGCCCAGCCCAGCCCAGAACACTACTATAAACTATACAAACACCTTTTCCTCTGGTTCTTCTCACATACCCTCCACCACTGGTGATACAATCGGGAACATTTTAACAAACAAAAACAGCAAAATGATAGGGGCTGCAGTAACTATCATACATCAAGATGTGGAAGAGGATGAGGGTGGTGAGGATGATGCCAACCAACCCACAGTGAGGAGACGGAGTAGAGTGTACAGACCCAGGGTAACCTACCAGGGGCTACATGAGCTGGAGATAATAAAGTGCTATAGGGTGGACAGGGACCACCTACAGCAAATTGTTGAGCTGTGCCAGCCACGCCTGACACACAGAACTAACAGAAGGGAACCCATCCCAGTGGATCCCAAAGTATGTGTAGGCCTATGAATACTAGCCACAGGTACCTTCCAAAGGCCAACTGGAGATATGATGGGGATCTCACAGGCATCAGCATCCAGGGCATTCCACCAGTTCCTGGATGCCATGTCAGAACATGCAAGTGAACATGTATATTTTCCCAACACCCATGAGGCGTTGGGCAGCAATATGCATCTCTTCCACCAAATAGCAGAACACCCTGAGGTAGGGGGTGCTATAGACTGCATGCACATATGCATCAAAGCACCACCTGGTGAGCAGGGTAGGGTCTACATCAACTGCAAGGGTTACCCCTCCATCAATTGCCAGGTCATGTGTGATGCCCAGGGCAATATAATGAGTGTGTATGCTGGCTGCCATGGAAGCTATCACGACTCCCACATCTGGCATCTGATACAGCTGTACCAGAGATTTGCCAATGGGGACATCCCTAACAGACACCTAGTGAGGGATGCTGATTACGCACTGGAGCTGTGGCTGATGCCACCCATCAGAAATGCACACACACCCGAACAATAACTCCATAATGAGGGACATGCACAGACCAGAATTATAATAGACCGTGTCTTTGGGATGTTCAAGTCACAGTTCTGGTGCCTGGACACATCCAGTGGAGCCTTGCAGTACTCACCAGCTACGTGTACTCAAATTGTCATTGTATGTGCCATGATACACAATATGATCCTGCGGAAACAGCTGCAGCAGGAACAGCATGCGGCAGGGCCACACAGCCCCCCACCATTGCCAAGGCCTGCACAGGCACAGAGTGGCTCAGAGGAGGAAAAACCTGAGCCTGTCCCAGTAGGCAGAAAAAGGCATGCCCAGTATGCCCTGGCCATGGCAAAGAGGCAACACATAGCACATGCACTGACACAGTAGGGACCCAGGGAATGACACCTCTCTCTGACTCACACATACAGTAAAAGGGATGCCAAAAATGACACTACCTGTGCTCAACCATGTATAGGGAGTGTACTATGTGCATCCGACATAGGCAGCCCTCCAGCACCATCCTCAATACTGGCACAGCCACAAGGTAAGTCACTCTTCCTACCAATTGCTGAATGGAGTAGTATGTGTTGTTACTTGTATCTATGGTATGGATGTGAGCATGCAAGGGAATAGGGTGGCTGAATGGGATGCCAGCAGATAGTAGACACCTATAGTGGCAGCATGAGATCTGTAACAAATACTGGTGTCACCACAGTAGCCAGTACTACACATGGTGACAAAACCCATTGCAGGAAATGGCTGGGCCACATGTGTGTCCATATGACACACACATGCCAGTCATGGAGACTCACATACCCAACAACAGTCTCAGCCAGCAGGACAGATGTAAGCAAACACAAACAAAGGCTGTGCTAAGGCCTCTGAATGATGGCTATGGGTAACCTCCCCTTCAGGCCTACACAGACAGACTACAACAGGTCAGGCAGTGGGATGTTACTTCTGAAGGGTAAGAAGTCAGAAACCAATATACAGGTCAATCAAACCTAAGACCTGTAGTACACTGATATGCCTCTAGTCAGCATGATAGGTTAGAATACAGAATGAAATGGAGTACCTGACATACCAGTATAGTCATAGCAAATGTGTACAAGTGTCAGGTGTGCCCGCCAATCCTATGTCGAAATGTAGTAACAGTCAGGTGTGCCCCTCCAATCTGATGTAGACAAGTAGTAACAGTCAGGTATGCCCCTCCCAATTCTATGTAGAAATGTAGTAACAGTCAGGAGTGCCCCCCCATTCCTATGTAGAAATGTAGTAACATGTATGTGTAGGTATAATACCAGTGGAGCACAGATTATCTAGCTGGCCAAGGTAGCAGGATAGATTGTAGCACGGACTACTACAGATGGCCTGCATCACTACTAAATGGCCTACAGTCCTCTGCCAAAGGCCTGTGTCTCATCCATACTGCCAATGAATGTTATGTCATGGACACAAATAACAACATAACACAGTCCAAAGAACTCATATGAATGGCCATGTGGACAAACAACAGTAACATGTCCAACATATCCTGCTGCATGAACTGTGGACCAACACCAATATACTGCTGTGAAGAGGTGATAACTATAGGGAAAGTATCAGACAATGATTTCATAATATATGGAAGAGGATAGAATAATAGAGGGGGGGTGGGAGCATGGGCGGCATGGAGTGTGTGAAGTCCGAAACACAGCCCTGTGTACATACTATCTGTGGCTACAAACCTGCTCATAAACCACAACTGGGATAATGTCCTGACTTATGCCCCCTTCCCTGGGTAACCTGGGTGAATCTGTACAGATGTGAGGCATTGCCATAGCAAGATAAGGCCATACTGTTACGTCGATGGATGTACAAGCATGAGATCCTCTGCCACCACTGTACCAAGGTGCTGAACCAGTTATACAGACCCAGCAGCAAGTGTCTGCAGCTCCCCCTCCAGAATGGCATGAGTTTGCAAGAATGTGTAGGCATTTGACCACAATACTGGACACAGCTGCATTCACCCTGTGTTCCCCAGGACATCACTGCGAGCAAATATGTCTACCTGGCAGTACTTAATGACATAAAACATTACAGTGTATAACAGTACACATGTCTAACTATCTCTGGTAACACCAGGACCATGTAGCAGAAGCAGCACAGACACAATTACCTATAGTAACCCACTATCCCTTGCCCATTTTGACCCCATATTGTCAACTGATCTACAGATATCCTGCAGAAGCAGTTTTCTAGCTGTAGGTGTAGAATGCAAAAGTCTGCACTGGAATACAATCTAGCTGGAATGGATTCACACATTCAATACAGAAGGTTATACTGGGCAAGCTCCCACACTTAGAGAAATGAAGGCAATGTTAGACAACAAAATACTGAAAGGTCATACTGGGCATGCTCACACACTTAAAAAATTAGTCATACTGTGCATGCTCACACACTTAAAGAAATGAAGCCCATGTCTGGCAACAACAGTGGAACATACATATCTGACAGTTGCAGATGTTAGTGCATTCACTCCTCAGTATGCACCAGTCATGCTTTGCACACACACTGGATAGGAATACACACATATATCCAAGGACAACACACTATAATATATCAAAAGTACACATACATAGATGTATGGAAGAGAGTGACAGTGACAAAGAGCCTTCCATCATGAGGCCTGTCCAACCCAGCACACAACCAAATGGCTACAACCACATGATGTGTAAATGTCACTCACCGTAGACATTTGCCTCTGAAATTCCTCAGCATTATAGACTCTGTGGTGCTAGTGCTAACTGTGCAACATGACTGTACAAGGCAGTAGTCATCTAGCAGTTGTATTCATGTACCTGTGGAATATAAACCTGTGTGTGCCTGAGTGTGGTGTGTCTGCCTCTAGATGAATGTGTTATGGCCTATGCAGACACACTGCCCTCCCAATTGGCCTACTAAGGCAAGCCTCCTGATGTCAGTCACTTTGAAATACACCTTTGGGGAAGGCACACTCTAGTAATTTCCATGGTGTGTTCCATAACTGCATAATGCTATAGTGTGATAAACTAGTTAAGTAGAAGTTCTAATCCAAGCTGTGGCAACTGTGTGTACGTTTGTCTGTGTAGAGATCAATGCTTCTTAGGCTAGTCACACTCACTACAATTTAAATGCCCTACTTTGCCATGCCTGCTGATGTCATTCACTTTGAAATACACCTTTGGGGAAGGCACACTCTAGTAATTTCTGTGGTGTGTCCTATAACTGCATACTGCTATAGTGTAATAAACTACTGAGGTAGGAGTTCTATTCCCAGACATGGCAAGTTTGTGTGCGTGTTAGTTTGTCTGTGTAAGGAGCAATGCTTTTGAGGCCATTCACAGTCACTACAACCACCAGTGCCCTACTTTGGCAAGCCTACTGATGTCATTCACATTGAAATACACCTTTGGGGAAAGAGTAACAAAGTAATCTCTGTGGCGTGTCCTATAACTGCGTAATGCTGTAGTGTGATAAACTGATTAGGTAGGATTTCTAATCCCAGATGTGGCAACTGTGTGCATGTGTGTGTATTTGTCTGTGGAGGGATCAATGCATTTTAGGCTAGTCACACTCCCTACAATTTCAAATGCCCTACTTTGGCATGCCTGCTGATGTCATTCACATTGATATACACCTTTGGGGAAAGAGTAGCCCAGTAATCTCTGTGGTGCATCCTGTAACAGCGTAATGTTGTAGTGTGATATAGTAGTTCGGTAGGAGTTCTATTCCCAGACATGGCAAGTGTGGGTGTCTGTGTAGGGAGCAATGCTTTTGAGGCCGTTCACAGTCAATACAACCTCCATTGCCCTTCTTTGGCAAGCCTGTTGTTGTCATTCCCTTTGAAATACACCTTTGGAAGGAGTAGTCCAGTAATCTCTGTGGTGCACCCTATAACAGCATAATGCTGTAGTGTGATATACTAGTTCAGTAGGAGTTCTATTCCCAGACATGGCAAGTGTGTGTGTTTGGTTGTCTGTGTAGACAGCAATGCTGTTGAGGCCATTCACAGTCAATACTATCTCCATTGCCAATCTTTGGCAAGCCTGCTGATGTCATTCCCTTTGAAATACCCCTTTGGGGAAGGAGTAGTCCAGTAATCTCTGTGGCACGGCCTATAACTGCATAAACCTGTAGTGCAATAAACCCATTAGGTAGGAGTTCTGATCCCAGACATGGCAACTATGAGACTTAGTGTCTGTGTTCGTCATTCATATCCTGTGTGGAAGTGGCTGTGAGTGTGTAACAACTGGACTCATTATGGAGTGGGTTTTGCAAATTCCTTATATGGTGGGCCTATTATATGTCACAATGTCCACCTTACAAGGATAACAGATGTCAAACAGCAGAGAGGCTGGGGTTGACAATCCATAACCCTACATGTGACATCAAGGCCTAGGAAAAAAATGAGGCAACCCTTGTATTACCCAGAGAACACTCTCAACCCATGTCTCATACACAAACACACTCGCCTAGGCAACAACCGCTTTGTTGGTAGTATCCTGCATATTGCCCACAGATAGTAACCATGGTGTGATTGCAGTGGACTACACAGGGCATGGCACCCTATCCCATCATTACAATAGGCACATAATTGCAGACAGTATGCCTTCACTATGTTCCCCACTGGACTTCTGCAACAACTGTAGTGTCATCAAATGTGACCCACAAAGGACATACCATGTCTTAAACACATGCCCTGTATGGATAGATGCCACTGACACTAGGGGATACCTGTATCATGCTATCAATGTAGGTGCAGGGTCAACCTGATGTCCATTATCAGTTCCCATCACATGAGGCCAGGACTGGCACATCTGATGATAATCTGTGTACACAACATGGGCCAGACACCCCAGGTACAGTTCCACATGTCACTGAACATGCATGTGGGACGTGTGCACATCCCAGACACCGTCCATGTTATGGACTATAGAACACATATATGGAAAGCATTGCACAGCACTGACCACACACAATAGTAACCCAGACGACTGGATGGTGAATACAATACCCACCTGTGTGGGACAATCCAGACACTACACCCCTGAGCCACACTGCAGACCTTTGTCATGTGGCCTGATGCCAAGGTATACCCTTCACCTAGCCTTGTACAGTCTTCAGACACAGTCAACCACTACACACCTGTGAGGCAATGCACCCATGCATGCCAGTACTGGCACCCTGTGCCTGTGTGTGGAGTATAATGCTTTCGACCCCATTCACACTCACTACAACTCCCATTGGCCTACTAAGCATGCCATCTGATGTCAGACACCTTCACATACCCTTTGCCCATATATCATCCAGATAACCCCTGTTGTGCATGTGATACCTGCGTATTACTGTACTGTGGCAAACTAGCTAGTTAGGAAGTCTGTTCCTGACCCTGCCAACTGTGTTAATGTGTGTGAGTCCCTGAGAGAGTGTGGCTGTGTTGACGTTGATACCTGTTCATGTAGACAGGCACGTGTACTACACCTAACATATCACTCCTATATCACTGTTGCAGATGTCACTCACCATCAGATATACTTTTGGACAGCTCCCTAACAAGCGAGCTATGTGGTGCATGCAATAACTGCATAGACATGTGATAGCAATACATAGTCAGTCAGGGGTTTGAAACTCAGCACTGGTAGGTGTGTGACACAAACATGCTTATGTTTTACTCTCCCACCCCCTTCCTGACTTACTTTGTCTCTGTCTGTCTCTCTCACTCCCTCTCTGGTGGATGTGGAGAAGTATAGTTGCTTTGCTTAGGCAGCATCTTGTGTTTTGTAAGCGATGCTCATGATCACCTGATAGCCTCTGCATGAATTGCAGTTCCCCTCTAGCTGATTGCATGTGGAACAGCTGTGGTAACATTCCCGTAGCCAATTGCATGGAAACATACTCCAATATCTAGGAACATCATGTAGGTGTTGGGCCTTTTCATTCACTGTGAGCAGGACCTCAATTTGGTGTTTGGCATACAGCATCACATATGGTATTGAGCTTCACCTCTAACAACATACACTGTGGAGACAGGCCAACAAACAGGAGTGGGATGTGCCAGACATGATTACAGAATGTAAGTGTTGCTCTTCTGCATTTGGAGTAATGTTGGTTTAACAGGGTGTGTGTGGATATGGCTGGTCTGCATGATTTAATACCTGTCATGACAGTGGTATGTGTTTGAGGAAACACCCACCTGTAAGGTTATCTGCAGACTGGGCAGTGTGTCGAGTCTTATGTTTCTTCTGTTACTCACAGAACACCTATCTTAGAACTGCAGAAGCATAGTCTGAGGATTGCAGTCAGTACATGGTGACAGCCATGAGAGTTACTGACTTCATATCCCTCATAGGACATATGTCACAACAAACCCTGGTATGACAGTAAATGTATGAGATTATCACAGCAACATGCCAATACTGGCCCAGTGTTTGTGGCTCCAGCCACAAGTTTGTCAACCTTTGTGCATATGTCATTCAGTAAGAGGCGCATATGTTCTGTACACCATTATTTATTGACATCACACCTGATAACAAGCCAGTCAGATATCAGACTGCTAGACATGTTATGTATAGTAGGGGTTATTCCTGAGGACATAACCTGGGAATTCTGCAGTTGTGTGTACAGTACTGTGGTCTGTGTACTTAAGGTGATTGTCGACAGTACGTGTATTGCACATACATACCCTGGCCTGTGCACAGACTGTGGTAGATTTCATTGTTCTTGGTCCTGTTCTATCTGATGTTACATGCTGCTCCAGTGTATGGTACCCTATCGGCTCACATGTCTGTAGGGCCAAACACACATGTATCCCATTCCACAGACAGGCATTGGACCACACTGTGTCATGACCCAGTTTATGTAGGGTCAGTGTGTGAGTGGCATATATGAGGATGGTGTTTATCAGACAGTCCATATAGTGTCATATTAAGCTTGTGTACCATATGTGGCTGTTCACATTGGTTTTGGGTATGCACTTTCTCACAGGTGCCTGTTACTCTGTGCTGTGACATGCATGTAGAGCCTGTTAGATTTGCAGGTACATGTGTATTCCCTCATAAAAAATGTAGTCCAGTGTTGTGGCAGTCTGCCCATAGTTTGAACAGTGGTTTGTTACATGCCTAGCAGCTTAGTGTAATTACCCAGTGTGCTGTTATGTCCAGTTATTTGCAAGACATACTGCTGCCAGGCCACTATAACTGTTGTGTATTTCTGACAAAGCAGTGGGATTCTGTACAGATGTATGTCAATAACTACTAGGTAGTATGTGGCCATGTGACCTCTGCACCACCAGGTATTATGTGTCAGGACAGACTGGCGTGTGTAAATGCATAAACTGTGTAGGCATATGTAGTCCAGTATTTACGTGATATACCCATGTACATGGCTGTTAACAATCACTTTGTCAGGCGTGGTCCACATGTCCCGCATGAAGGGGATCTGTGTACACCTTTGGACTGACCACAGAGTGCCAGACTATCCACATATATTGGTTATATCTCTGCTGTAGTCCACAGGATCATTACTGTGCTAGCAGTGGTACTGTACTATGATGTCCTTAGGATGTCTGTCAGTAGCCAATGACGTATATGTCAAAAGCAGATGTGACATCCCACATGCAACATGTCTGTTAAGACAACCTCTGTTACAGTAGCAACAGTCTACATATATACCTGCAATACATAGAAGACATCCCCTTGCACTAAGAGGTTGGGAGTATTGGTGCTGAGGTAGGACTCCACTCCATGCTCTGGACATATGGTAAACATATCTGTATATATATATATATATATATATATATATATATATATATATATATATATATATATATATATATGTTCATAGGTTCATAGGTAGGTACTAGGCTATTGGCCCTAGGGCCTATTATAAGCCTAGCCAAATGTACCCTGGCTTTCGCCACCCAAGAAAATTATTTTCCTGTGCCACTGTTGAGCAGAGCCACAGAAGTGATCCCCGGGGTGAATTTCCTATCTCCAATCCAATCACCAAGATTTTTCTTATAGAGTGCTAATGAGGAGCTTTGCTTGATATAGATAGGTAGTTTGTTCCAGAGTATGGGAAATCTCTGGGACAGAAATCTATCCCTCCAGCATGTTCTGTTTATTGTGGTGACGAGGTTTAGGTCCCTAGAGCGTGTAGCTCATAGGGATTGGGATTTCTTTAAGTGGAGCATGTCTAAAAGCTCTGGGTTTGACATAGCTTTGTGTGTTAGGTAGAGATCACCTCTGAGTAGGCGATATGCAATGGAGTAAAGCTGCAGTTTTTTGAGACGGTCTGCATAGGGCATCTCTTTGAGGCCGGTAATCCTCTTTGTGAGGTATTTCTGTGGCCTTTCCAGTTGTTGTAGATGTCTTGTGAGGTACATACCAAAAGGGGCATTGTACTCTATAATGGGTCTAATGAGTGACGAGTAGAGGTGAACAATGACCTCTTTCTTCCTGGATGGGAAACCTTTTGTGATGAGGTGTGCCACATAGAAGGATTTCCTGACTACTGTGGTGATGTGATTATCAAAGGAGAGACTACTGTCCACCTGTGTCCCAAGGTCTCTTATCACACTTTTGGTGTTAAGTAGACTACCACCTATGTGGTAGTTCATGGGTACTGAGTTTTTACCAAAAGGGATGACAACGCACTTTTTGGCATTGAGCTTGAGGCCATGGCTTTGACACCAGGCATCTGTGTCAGCGAGGCCCTTTTTTAGGATGTCCACATCTTTTGGAGTTTTGATTAAGGCTCCTAGTTTGCAGTCATCTGCAAACTTTGTTAGCCAAAGACCTTCTGTGTTGGCCTGTACTTCAGAGAAGTAGATACCAAACAGGAGAGGACCTAGGACTGAACCCTGTGGTACTCCACTTGTCACTGGTCTGAAGTTGGATTTGGAGTCTGCTACTTTCACAGTGTGGGTTCTGTCAGTGAGCCAGATGGCAACCCATCTTGTGACATAGGGATTTATATCTAGTTTAGTGAGTTTATCTATAATTCCAGAGTGGGGGATGGTGTTGAAAGCCTTGGCAAGATCAGGATAGGCTGTGTGAACCACCTTACTCTCATCTACGGCTTTGGTGACTGCTTCAAAGAGGTCTATCAGGTTTAGGAGACATGATCTGCCTTTTACAAACCCAAACTGGGTGGGGTCCTGAGTTTGGAGATTACCAATGTCATTGTTTATAAGTTCCATGATGTTATGCTCCATAGCCTTGCAGACCAGGCTCGTTAGGCTAATGGGGCGGTAGTTTCCGGGGTCTGTGGTGGCTCCCCCTTTGTGAAGTGGGATAACTGTTGCTGTGCACCATTCAGTGGGCACATAGCCTGAGGTGAGGCTATGATTGAACATGGTACTTAGGTGGTGTGCCAGTTCGTTCTGTAGTTCTTGTAGAACACAGCCTGGGATGTTGTCAGGTCCCATAGATGCTGTGTTCTTGGCTTTGGATAGTGTGTTTTTTACCTGTGCAGCCGTGATTACAGGAACTTTGCATTCTTCTGGTATAGAGATGGCCTCTTTAGGGGATGACAGAGGGGTAAAGTTAGCACTGAACCTATCTGCCAGGATGTTGGCAATATCAGTTGGTTCTGTATATTTAGTGCCATTGTGCCGTAACTTAGAACAGATCTGAGTATTGCCATTGACATTCTTGACATAGCTATAGAATGCTTTGTGGTTGTCTTTAGAGTCAGTGGTGATTTTGTTTTCATAACTAGCTTTGGAGGATTTTATGAGGGATCTCAGCTTCTTACTGAGGCTGACCAGGGAGTTTCTCCAATCATGGGATTTTACTCTTTTTTGCAACAGTTTCTTTCTTTTGTTGCAGAGTTTGTTTATGGCAGGGGACCACCAGATTGGCTTCCTTTTTTTGGAGGATAGCATCTTAGTTCTGTTAGGGATTGCACGATCCATGCACTCGTGTATGTGCTTATAAAGTGCATTTGTGTAGGATTCAGCAGTCATACCTCTATTGTCCATCAGCATGGGTGTCGTGAAGTTTACCACTTCTGTCTTAAGAAGCGTGAAGTTGGCTTTGGAGAAATTTTTTACTGTGGTTTCCCTAATGGGGGGTGGGGGAGGGATGTGAATGTCTAGGGTGATTAGCTTGTGGTCGGATCTGACCAACGAGGAATTGACCTCTGGTGTGGAGCACCGGTTGCCCATGTTGGTAATAACTAGGTCTAGGATATTGCTGCCCCTGGTGGGGGTGTGGATAAGTTGATCCATGGCTTTGCAATTTATGAATTCCAGAAAACATTGAGCACAACAGTTGGTACATGAGTAGTTTTCCCAGTTAATGGTAGGGTAGTTGAAATCGCCCATTATTAGGGTGTTAGGTTGTACTCTAATATTTTCCAATGTATTAAGAAATGAGCAGTGGGAATCCTGGTGCATGGTGGGGAATCTGTAGCAAGCTACAATTTGGATTGCGGTCTTGCCCAGAGTTAGTTGCACTTGGATAATTTCAGATGCATTATGCTGAGCAACTAGCCTGGAGGTGTGGATATCCTTAATGAATATGGACACGCCTCCACCTTTAGTGTTTCGGTCCAGGTTAGGTGGCCGAAAGGTGTGGTATGAATTATAGCCTGGTAATGCAGGGGTACTCTCTGGAGCCTTGAACCAGGTCTCTGTCACTGCACAGATGTCGATGTTCTCCATTTTAAGGAGTGCCTCGAGAAAGTGCATTTTGAGGTTTAGACTTCTAGCATTGAGTAGCAATACCCTCAGATTCTTCCTGTCTGTACCTGTTATGGTGGTGAATTTGTCATTTGAACCTTGCCTAAAAAAGGCACTATAGGGGTGGCTAGAGCCTTAGCCAGTATCCGGAATCCCAGGGACGACAGGTATAGGCCATCTCTGGAAAAGCATCGTGGCTTGTCGATCATGTCATCCCAGGCAGACAGATACTGGATCCCCTTAGAATGACACCAGAAGCTTAGCCAATTGTTGAAGTCAATCATTTTGTCTTTGTACTGTGGTATCATTCTGGGTGATGGCAGGATGCTACTCAGAGCTAGGGTCATACCTGCTTGGGCTACAAGATCGGACAGCTCCTCCATGTCCCTTTTCATGTAGTCCACGGAGGTACGTCTCAGGTCATTCACACCAACATGGACAATGACCGAGTCATATTTGTATTTGTTGTGGAGTGACCTGAGTGCATGCATTATGTGGTGGATCCTGGCACCCGACAGGCAGCTGACAGTAACTTTCTCCTCGTTTAGCCTGGTGAGTGGAACATCAGTGTGCCTGACTATAGAGTCACCTATGACTAGAGTGTTGGGTACGTTGTTATGCCTTATGGGCTGTGGTTGAGTGGCACACTGAGTTTGTGGGCTATGTGTCATTTGGGTTGTGTTGGGGGGGTGAAGGTTGCTTGTGTTTCTGCTTTTGAGGTCCCTGTTGCTTGGGCAGGTTTTTACTGAGAGCCTCCGTGAATGTAGGTGTGTGTTTTGTGTTTCTATGTGTGTGTTTTGGTGGTGTAGGTTTTGAGGGACTATGTACTGAGTGTGGTGTGGTGCAAGTGTTTACCTTCTCCTCTTGACTGTCTAGTCCAGTCTTGGGTGAAGAGAGCTTTGCTTCCAGTTTGGCTATATAAGTGCATCTCTCACAGGTTGTAGTGTTGGGTGGTAGGAGGAGAGGGTTGTCTGTGTACATGAGGCAATTACTGCATTGCCCCAAGATGCCCAGATTCATCAGGTAGACAGGAGAAAACACCGGGAGCTGACCCTTAGACATGCCTGAATAGGTGCTTATTTGTTAAGTACTAGAAATTGTTTTCCTCTGGACAGTGAGGAAAGTTGAGTGCTGTAGTAATTTGTAGCTTATTTAGTGCTTACAATAAGTTCTGAACAAGTGCTCAAACAAAAAACTGGCTAGTTCTAAGAAACAAAATTAAGCTAGAAGGCTTCCCTCCAACACAGAATGGCTTGGGGGCCTAGAAGCCTACAAATAGTCCTGGACACAGCAAATCTATATCCGTGCTAGACTACCCACAGGAAAGGCAGGAAACAAGCTTAGAAATTTTATATATATATATATATATATATATATATATATATATATATATATATATATATATATATATATATATATATATATATATATATATATATATATATATATATATATATATATATATATATATATATATATATATATAGGTTCATAGGTTCATACTAGGCTATCTGCCCTAGGGTATTTATAAGCCTAGCCAGAGTGTGTTTGGCTTTTGCCACCCATTTTAAATTAATTTTGCTATGCCCTTTTTCGAGGTTAGTATACTGTGCCTCTGTCTAACAGTGACACAGAAGTGATACCCGGGGTAAACCTACGATCTCCCATCCACTCATCAAGATTCCTCTTGAAGAGAGTCAATGAGGGACTCTGCCTAACCTGGACTGGGATTTTATTCCAGAGTGAAGGGAGCCTTTGGGTTATGAATCTGTCCCTCAAGCATGTCCTATTTATTTCAGTGCTGAGGTTCATGTCTCTCGAGCACGTAGCTCGATGGGATTTGGATTTTCTGAGGTGCAGCATGTCCATTAATTCCGGGTTGGACATGGCTTTATACGTCAGGCACAGATCGCCTCTGAGCAGGCGGTATGCCCCTGAGTAGAGCTGGAGTTTCTTTAACTGGGCAGCATATGGCATCTGTTTGAGCCCTATGATCCTCTTGGTGAGGTACTTTTGGGGTCTTTCCAGTTGCTGCAGGTGTCTGGTAAGGTACATCCCGAAAGGGGCATTGTACTCAATTATGGGCCTGAAGAGGGATGAGTAAAGAGACACAATGACCTGCCCTGATCTAGATGTGAATCCCTTCATAATTAGGTGGGCTATATAAAATGTTTTTCTAACCACTTTGGCCACGTGGTTGTCAAATGAGAGATTGCTATCAACTTGGGTCCCCAGGTCCCTAATTACTTCTTCTGCACTTAATGGATTACCACCTATGTGGTAATTTGTGGGCACTTTGTTTTTGCCAAAGGGGATGACTATACACTTTTTGGTGTTTAGCTTGAGGCCATGGCTCTGGCACCAGTTGTCTGTTTCTATGAGGCCCTTTTGGAGGATGCTTGTGTCGGCTGGGCAGTCGATTATGGCACCCAGTTTGCAGTCATCTGCGAACTTAGTCTGCCGCAGTCCTTCCGTGTTGGCCTGTACCTCCGAGAAATATATACCGAACAAGAGAGGTCCCAGGACTGAGCCTTGTGGGACGCCACTTGTAACTGGTTTGGAGTCTGACATGGCTCCAGCAATTCTAACCATGTGGGTTCTGTCCTTGAGCCAGTTTGCAACCCATCTAGTGACATAGGGGTTTATATTTAAGCTGGTGAGCTTATCTATAATGCCTCAGTTGGGTATTGTATCGAAGGCTTTTGCGAGGTCCAGGTAGGCTGTGTGGACCACCTTCCCCTCGTTAATGGCCATGATGACTGTTTCAAAGAAATCAACCAGGTTTAAGAGGCAGGATCTGCCCTTAACAAAGCCGAACTGGGTAGGATCCAGTGTCTGTAGGTCCCCAATATCTTTATTTATGAGGTCCATGATGATCCTTTCCATAGCTTTGCAGACCAAGCTAGTCAGGCTTATGGGGCAATAGTTTCCAGGATCCGTTGATACACCACCTTTGTGGAGAGGGACCACTGTTGCTGTACGCCACTCTTTGGGTACATATCCTGTAGTAAGGCTGAGATTGAACAGTAGTTTTATGTTTGGGTTTAGCTCTTCTTGGAGTTCATGTAGGACGCAGCCCGGGACACCATCTGGTCCCATTGATGCTGTGTTTTTTGCTTTGGAGAGGGCAGCTCTTACCTGAGCATCTGAGATGTCAGGGGGGCAGCACTCTGCTGGGATAAATATTTTCCCTTTTGGTGGGGAGGGGGGGGGAGAAGTTTGCGCTGAACCTGTCAGCTAGGATGTTGGCAATGTCTGTGAGTTTAGTGTATTTTTTGTCATTTTGGACTAATTCTGAGCATATCTGGGAATTCCCACCCAGGTTCCTAACATAACTAAAGAAAGCCTTGTGATTATCCTTAGTGTCCTGTGCAATTTTTCTCTCGAAGCTGGCCTTAGACGATTTTATGAGTGCCTGTAGTTTTTTGCTAATACTGATCAGAGGTACCTTCCCTTTTTGGGATTTTGCTCTATCATGTAGTAGCTTCCTCCTTCTATTGTATAGTTTGTTTATGGCTGGGGTCCACCAGACAGGATGTCTGCCTTTGGAGGATTGAGTCTTGGTTTTATTTGGGATTGCATGATCC
Source organism: Protopterus annectens (assembly GCF_019279795.1). Lineage (NCBI taxonomy): Eukaryota > Metazoa > Chordata > Ceratodontiformes > Protopteridae > Protopterus > Protopterus annectens. Next base: position 1,416,245,155 of record NC_056731.1, read on the forward strand.
ATGCATTCCTGAAGGTGTTCATAGAATGTGTTTATAAAGGATTCTGCTGTCTGGGCCATATTTTCCACAGGCCCGGGGGCTTTGAAGGATTCCACCTCGGTTTTGAGGAGTGTGAAATTTGCTTTAGACAAGTTTTTCACTGTGGTTTTCAGGGCAGGGGGTGGTGTCGGGATGTGAATATCCAGTGAGATTAGTTTATGGTCTGATCTTACCAGTGAGGGAAACACTTCTGGTCTAGAGCATAGAGTCCCCATGTTGGTGATGATCAGGTCCAGTGTGTTTTCCCCTCTTGTGGGAGTAGTAACAAGTTGTTCCATAGAATTTGAGTTTATAAATTCTAGGAACCTTTGGGCTAGGGTGTTGGAGCTAGAGTAATGCTCCCAGTCTATGTTTGGGTAGTTGAAGTCACCCAATATAATGGTGTTTGGAGAGACCTTCATATTTTCCAGTGTTCTCAGGAAGGCCAAGTGGGGTTCCTGGGTTTGGGAGGGTGGTCTGTAGCAGGCTATAAACTGGAAGGCAGTTTTACCCACTGTTAGTTGCACATGGATAGTCTCTGATGCTTCATGCTGTGCCACCAACCTGGAGGTGTGGGTATCTTTGACGAATATTGATACTCCCCCTCCTTTTGTGGTACGGTCCAAGTTTTGGGGCCGAAAAGCATGGTATGAGGTATAACCTGGTAGTGCTAGGGTGCTCTCGGGAGCCTTGAACCAGGTTTCTGTTACTGCACAGATATGAATGCTCTCCATGTTAAGGAGAGTTTCGAGTGATGCATCTTGAGGTTTAGACTTCTGGCATTGAGTAGCATTACTCTTAGTTTCTTATCCCTTGTGATACCTATGGAGGTGGGTTTGTCTTTTGAGCCTTGCCTAAAAAAGGCACTATGGGGGTAGCAAGAGCCTTTGCCAATATCTGAAAGCCCAGGGGTGACAGGTGCAAGCCATCCCTAGCGAAGCATCATGGCTTGTCGAGCATGTCATCCCAGGCTGACAGGCATTGGATCCCCTTTGAATGACACCAATACTTAAGCCAATTGTTGAAATTGATCATCTTGTATTCATATTGTGGCATCATTCTTGGTGAGGGTAAGATGCTACTCAAGGTCAGGGTCATACCAGCCTGGGCTTCATGCTCAGAGAGCTCCTCTATGTCTCTTTTCATGTAGTCCAGGGAGGTACGTCTCAGGTCATTCACACCAGCATGGACAATGACTGAGTCATATATGTACTTGCCTTGGAGTGACCTGAGTGCTTGTGTTATGTGGCAGATCCTAGCGCCTGACAGGCAGCTCACCATGACCTTCTCCTTGTTCAGCCTGGTGAGCGGGATGTCAGTGTGCCTGATGATAGAGTCAGCTATTACAAGTGTATCAGGTGTGTTGTTTAGCCTTAAGGGCTGTGACTGTTCGGCACACTGGCTTTGTGAGCTATGTGTTGCACGTGTTTTGTTTTGGGGTAGCGGTTGCTTGGGTGTCTGCTTTGGAGGTCTCTGCTGCTTAGGCAGATTTTTATTTAGAGCCTCCGAGTATGTTTTTGTGTGTTTATGTCTTTGGTTTGCTGTCGTGGTAGATCTATGTGAGACTGGAATTGTAGTGAGTGTGGTTTCCTTCTCCTCCTGACTGGTTTCACCAGTACTGAGTTGAGAGAGCTTAGCCTCCAGTATGGCTATATGGTTGCATCTCTCACATGTGTTGGAATTTGTTGGGAGGAGGAGAGGGTTGTCTGTGTACATGAGGCAGTTGTAACATTGCCTCAAGATTCCCAGATTCACCAGCTGGACCGGAGAGGAGATTGACAACTGACCTTTGGACATGCTAGAATAGTATTGGGAATTCCTTTATAATTGAAAAAAGGGCCAATGGGGAACGAGGTACTCAAGGGGAGTTTGTGAGGGTGTAGTGCTTTTAATATTTTAGTGCTGACTTATATAATTGCTTTAGTGAGCAAGTGCCAGGTAACTTAAATGCAATGTTTCAGGTAACTTAAATGCAAAAACGACAAACAGTAACTTTCTTTCAAGTGAAACAAGGAAATAAGTACATTAAGCAATGCAGATATCACTAGGGATCCACAGAAGCACTGAAAAGCCACATTTTAGGTGGAATTAGCGTTTCAGGGAAATAACAAGCAAACAAACAAGCAGCATACAAATAAAGCTAGATTCAGCAGGCCTGGATCTAGTCTATGCTACAGCAAACAAGGTGTACCAATTTCAGTAAGAAACAGTTCAAATATGCAG
>NC_056731.1:1416252395-1416384895 GCF_019279795.1 Protopterus annectens
AGTGTTGTACAAATGGGTCAATAGGCCTGGGATAACCATTGAGATCTGGCAAGTGTGTGTATGTGTGCATGTCTGTATATCTGTATGGTACAGCATTCTGAGGTCACATACTCCTATTACAATATGCATTGCCACACAGTAGTATGGATAGTGTTGTTGTTGCCCATAGATGAGGCATGACAATGCATCACCCGACTATGCCTGTGGCATGTGCATTAGATGCATATCCCTGTGGTACCACTGTTGGGATGGGCAATAGGGTGTATGGCAGTTGTGTACAATGTGTGATGGTGGGTATGTCAGAGTGTCATCATGGGTTCCAGTGAGTACAATATCTACTGTGGGATGTGGGTGCTGTGTACACTGTCATTACACTATGGTACACCTGGTACATGTCCCACGTACCACTGTATGGTGACCACTGTCACCATCAACCATACAGGTAACTGATACCACAATCCAGCCCAGTTATCCAGGTGCTGTGTGCAGCCTACCTGTAACACATTGGACACACTTACAAGTTAGTTAGCACTGATTGGCGCAGGTCTCTCAGATGTGAGTCTGTCTGTTATGTGCCTGTTAATGTGTATATGATGGCATGTCACACTATGTATGGTCCATATACAACCATTACATCCCCCATGACCATACTGTACATGTCTGGGGATGTTCTGCATGTAACATGTAACCTGGAACACACCTCACCCTAAACCCAGTGTGGTGTGTGCAATGAAAGCCACACACTTCAGCAGCACTACATACCTAGGTAGGGGTCTAATCCCAGTGTTGCCAAGTAAGAGTGTGCATGTATGTGGATGGATCTCCATCAGGTTGCTGATTATACATGTCCCAGTGGCTGACCTGTCCATGTGGCACAGGCAGTAACTGTTATACAAACCTGTGACATGTGTTCAACTGTATTAGCCTGTCCCTGCATCAGTGCTATGGATGACAGGGATGTGGCACAGGTATCATCATATGCACAGGGTGTGTTGTTGGTTTGCCAGACAGAGGGTGGGCCATATGTTTGACACCATGTGTGTGGGTGAGGGGTGTAATTAGTTGAAATGGGAGTGGTGATGTGGTGTGTGTAGGTATGGGGTTACCATAGGTGTGTTTGTATAGTGTGTGGGAATGCATACACACAGTTTTGCCATGTGGCTGCCCTCTACAGGTGTTTCTTGGAGAGCTGCAAACCATACCTGGCAGAATGTGCAGTTCACTGTCTCTGGCCACAGACACAAGGACTGTGCCTTGCAGAGGTTCCATAGGCACATCCAGGTACAGGCTTTGATGTGCTACTCTCCCCTGATGATGACAGATGTCCGCTGGAACCAGGTCCCTCCTGGAACTAGCCAGGGCCATGTGCACATGGCCTGCTGTGGTGTGGACAGAAACCCGCCCTGCAATGCTGAGGCTGGTACTGCCACTATGGAAGCTCCTTGGTGTCCTAGCACGTCCATGTCGACCGCCAGCTGTTGGTGTTGCTGGCCTATGCCCACATGGTCATTGCCCCACTCCCACCACATGTTCCAGCATCGACAAACCACGGTTGGTGAGGCCCACTATCTCACCCAACTGTCTATCCATGACCTCGGTATAATCACAGAGGGCACCAGCAAGTTCATGGAAGTTGTTGCTTACAGATGAGACAGCAGCCCTCTGCAGCCTCAGGCCATGTCTAGTGTACAGTTCCATATGTGCCTGTGCCCCCATGACAGTCTGAAACATTCAGCTGGTGGTACCAGTTGTGGTGCTTCTGCTAGGGGCATGATGACCAGCGGCCCTACCAAGAGCACCCTGGTACATCTGCCTATGTGGTGCCCTGCCAGGCATCCAGCTATGCCTGCTGTGACCAGACACAGTAGGCATAGATACCACACTCTCCTGTGCACTGCCACCAACTGCCAAATGTCCCTCTGCTATGGTCACTGTGGGGTATGTATAGGCACTGCAATTGTGTGTGGGGTTGGGGTGGCTAAGAGGGGGATGTCAAACGATGGTGTAGTTTTGGCCTCTGACAACCCTGACTATGCCTCAACAGTCCTAGCATCATCTTCGGTGTCTGTATGGACACCAACATCAGATTCCATGCAGGAGGGACCCTGACCCACCTCGCTACCTGTGGGGGAGTACAAGAAACACACTTTAAGACCTGTACAGCATTGCATAACAATACACACACACACACACACACACACACACACACACACACACACACACACACACACTGAAATTCAACCATAATACCTACCTGTCCCTGAGTTTACAGACAGTCCCATGTTTATTCACATAAGTTCCCCATCCTGCAACACACTTGGTAACATACACTCATTAATACCACTCATTAACATATTCCTCTAAATGCCTAGACAAGTGATCACAACACAAGACCTGTTACTCCATTACCTCCTTGACTTGAGTGAAGTAGGTTTTACATGGCCTCACTGCTGTCATCCAGTGTTCACCCTGAGTATGCCCAGACATCGTGAGCATGGCCCCCATATGTTAGGGGCTACTACATTCATTCCATAATGTCATGCACTAGAGTGTCATATGTAACTATTGCTCAGTACATGCCAGATCTGTTGCTCAATCAACTTATCATGGGGACAACAGTAATATATAGATATGCTCCTGGTGTTGTCTAGTAATTCCCCAATGCATCTCTAGTGCTGCATACATGGGTAGTCATTCACCTTTCTGCTGATTGCAATATTAAGGGTATACCTACTGTCTAGTTTCCCTCCCAATGCATGTTCTATGCTACAGACCTTATTATACTATCAGCTATCCTGTGATTACATATCAGACAAGTATTCCTGGTGTCTTATATGTCAGTCCATGTCCATGTACTGCATGATTCCAAAGGGAAGTACTGCCATATGAACAACCCCACAATCACACGTGCATACATGGACACCCACACAAACACACACACATCCTACATACATCAACCCCCCTCCACTCCACCAGATTGCACTTACAGACAAAATAACCCCCCACCCACACACACACATACACACACACACACACACACACACACACACACACACACACACACACACACCTACAGGTGAGGTTGCACAAAGATAGTGCACACAGTCCTCCCATTACCCATCTGTCAACATGCATAACATATGGTACTCAACAGCATACAGTGCAGCTATAGTCAATCCATGTTAGCAACAGTATACATGTGTGTGATGCATGGGCTGTGTTAGTAGGTGATGCCCCTCCCCCTGGAAAACACTGCACCCATGTACACAGTATTGCTGTGCATCTGTTCTGCACCCTGCCATGTACTGTGCACCAAACCTCACAGGTGTAAAAACCATTGCTGAATGTGTCAGTTATGTCTGCTCTAATGCTCACAGCCCCTATGTGTTTGAGTGACACATACCTGGGATGATATGTGGACAGATGTCATTTCTGAATGCCTGATGTCTGGTTTACAGATCTCAACATCAGCGGTGCATGTATGACCCATACGATACTATTACACTGACAACCGTCAAACCTTACCATGGCTATGGGGAGTGTACACACCTTTATTGATATGACGCACTCTTCCTTGATATGCCATGGGACCACATCAAAGCATATATTAACATTACATGAGCCTGATATGTGACATATGTCCTGTACATTCACATGCAGTGTCTAAGAAATGTGTTAGGTGTGCAGATGCTGACCATGATGCATACACTTCGTGGGTGCATATGTGTGCACATCCTTATCATGATGGTTTGTTGCACCTATTATGCATACTACAGCAGTCACTATTCCTGGCAGTGGTATACTAGCATGGGCTATCTGTATTTGCCAGTATATGGTCAGTCTGCCCTACACATGTCCCCCAACTCTGCATGACTGCAAGGTCTACTCACGTGCATCCCTTGGAGTTCACACACTGCCGTCACTATTGCTGTGGAGTTAGGGTTACATCTGCCACAGTTCCTGAACCTGACTGTGTACAGATACAGCCATTCTTAGCATCCTTAGAATCCCTGCTGCAGTGCACTGGTGTCATGATGACACACCCTCACCACCTTCAGCCTTTTTGCTTATCTCCAAAATGGACAGACCCCTTCACAAACCAAGCACAGACCAGAAGTAATCCAAAGGAAAACCACATATTCCTTTCACAAACCAGGCACAGTCCAGAAGTAATCCAAAGGAAAACCAAGTATTTGAGCTATAAAATGTTCCACTGTTGTGAAATAAAAAGCACAATCCAGTTGTAAAAACCTACTACACTTTATTTCTGTTAAGCGCTTTTCATCTCGCTTATAGCGAGACTTCTTCAGACCACATACAGTTACATCACACTGTGGTATAAAACCCGTTCCCACTCTCAACTTCCCTTCAATTAATTACACAAGTAAACTATGCTGCTTGATTAGTAATTGATAAATGATACTTAAATTAAGTTAGTGCTTCACTGTTACTTAGATTTCAATAAATGAAGCTCCTAAGTAATGTGCTGTGTGTGTTGCTTACATTAAAAATATGTAGGGTCTTGCTGAAATACATGTACTTGCATCGTACGATAATTAAATCAATTTTATAAGTTTGTGTCAAGTGTTATGCATTTATATTTATGTTTAAAATAAATACTTGTTTAAAATACATAGTTGAAAAACATAGTTAAAAAGTTATGAATTTATATTTTGAATAAATGCTTGTTTAAAATGCACAGTTAAGAATACATACTTAAAATGTTTCACTTCTACTAGGTTTATTACTTAAAACATAACTTAATACATAAATAAATCAATACATTAATACATAAATCACCTTTACCAAAACTGTTACAACTATTTGCTGGAAGCATGCAGTATTTAAATAAATTTAAGTATCTAACAAATCTTATCTAACAACCCTGTCTGAAGTACATTTCCTGAAGTTTATAAAACAAACAGTGCTAGTCCTAAATTACCTGATAGTGTCCATTCAGGAATGATGAATAATAAATAATAATAAGCAGGGCTAAGGAAAGGCAAGGGAAAAGGCAGGGGGAGAAGAAAGGGAAAGGAATTCTACAAAATGTTCTATGTACCCTCTAGAGTGCATGTTTAGATTTGTGACTTCATGAATAAATTATCTTGAAAAACTCTTCAATTTCAATATACAAGCTATTGAATAAATTTCATTCAAACCAGGGGCATGACAGGCATGGGTTCTTAGTTGTCAGGACAATTCTAATTTTTCCACGAGTAAAGCAATTGGTCCGCCTCTCCCGTGTTCTGCAACACTGTCTATTGCTCGAAAACCAAATGAGTGGTTCGGGTATTCACCTACATATCTGGCTAAGGCATTTTCTAGTTTATGCTTCCTAATACCATAAAGGTGTTCATACACCCTTTCCCTAAGTTTCCTGTCGGTTTTACCAATATAGAATGCAGGACATGATTTACATGAAGCTAAGTAAACCACACCCTTGGAGTTACAGTTGAATTTGCATTTAGTACTGTACTCCTGCCTACGGATAGAAAAGTTCTGACCTGTATCAGTGTAGGGACAATAAGGGCACATCTGGCATTTACACATTCCTTTAGTATTAACAAAGTGTACTTTTCCTTTATTTCCTTTTTGCAGATGCTTGACAACTATGGCCTACACGTGTGTCAGTTTGCAGTGTCCCAAACACTGAACACCACATATAACAGCCTAGCCCCAGCTAATGACTGGCAAACATACAGATGTACACTGGCACTGGCACAGTACAGATGGGGATGGTGGGCCTGAGGTGGGGTGAGGCATTGGTTGTGCAGCACCTGTATCTTACATAATACTGTCTGTATGTTTCCAACTTGGTCATGGTACACCAGTACACATTGCAACACTTGACTGTTGAGGACCTCTTCTGTTATGCATACACTACCTGTAGAGAGGCCTGGCTGATATTTCCTGTAGTACAACTGTCACATCTGTATACCCTAACCCATAGGCCATGTGCTTGCAGAGTCCAGGCAATCGCTGACATGGGTACCACACAGCCAGTACTTGCTGGACATTCCTGCTACCCCCTTAGTGTTGTGGCATGTTAGTGGGCAGCCCGCATGACCAGTTTGCTACGTGACAGCATTTGTCTTGGGTGGCCATCTGTTTATGTCCTTCACCATTCCTGTCCCATACAGCCTTGCCACATACATGATTGTCTGCACTATTTGTCATGGCATATGCAATGGTGAGGTATGACTACATGTGCAGCTCATGAGTGCTACCTGTTGGATATGGGGCCCATGCCATGTCATGCAAAATATGTGCAAGCCACGCCAGGTAAGTGTGCACATTTGATGGCCAAACGTCTTGGACAGCTGACCACTACGTGGTTTGACATTGGGGATGTGTACTTGCTGAACGGTGCATTTCCATGACAAATGCATGCAGGCAGTAGCTCAACAGTTGCCTCCACTATATTTTCTCTGGTGTGTGTGTGCACACATATGCTTACAGTGTTTGTGAAGGTATGTATTCAACATATTTGCTGCCCTAACCTATGGTTCCATATTACACACTCAGTGCTCATGTTGGGACCACATTGCAGGTGTTAAGGGTTGTGGACCACAGTATCGTGGTATCCCATAGTGTTGATCTGTAACAGTTGCCTGGTATATACACTGTTGTAGCACTGTATAAGGATGATGTTTCACACATCCCTACTGTAGGCCATGTGTCCCACCATTATGTTCATCCCTGTGGACACATTTCGCAATGACAGGATGTTAGTTATATTGCAGGTGCCTAACATACCCTTCAGATACCCCATCATGGTCACCACTGTGATGTAGTGCAGTTAATAGCAGCAATACGTGAACATGTACAGCATGCATTATGGGTAGGTGTGTTAGATGTGTGCATGGAATATACCATAGCCATTACGTGCCCGGTGTATTGGCAAGCATGAACATAAACCATACTCACCAGCTACAGGCTGCTGCCTTGGTGGTATACCAGAGGGACCTCCATAAGAGTGTGAGAGATGTGATGTCAGTGGCCACAGCTGTGGCATTGCTACAGGGTGGATACAGCATTACAGTACATCAACAGTACAAGTCCACAATACTACAGCTTATGCATATATGTTTATTACTACTGTGCAGCAACAGACTATATAGATGACATCTCACATATGCATGATCTACCTATACAGATGTGGATGCATACATAACAGTGGCCTACTGATGTGCCCTGTGGCCTTACCTGTACAGTCCTCAGCTGGTGTGTGGGTAGCACCCACCTCCACAATGGTCTCTGCCAGTTGTTGGGTGTGCGGGCAGGCAGGTGCCACGAGGCTGGTGAGGAGCTCCTCAACACATGTTGGGGGGATGGATGGCATGACGCCACTGTTGTGAGGTGATCCCCCCCAGACTGTAGTAGCATGCCGATGGGCATTGTGAAGCAGGTCACTAACAATGACGCCAGACCTGCTCATAACTGCAGTTATGCAGGCTGACATTATTGACCCTGTGGACTAGATCATTCCACAGGGCAGTCCACTCCAGCTGCTCATGGGCTGTCCTGCCGAACAGAACCTGATAGTGCTGTATCAGGTGGTTAAGAATTACCTCATTTTCCGCCACTGAATATACTGGTAAATGGCCATGGGACATCTTGCCTGAAAGACATAAAGATGGAAATGGGTCTGATCAACTCATACGGCAAAGTTACCATAGTTCTTAATACACATCTCTGTCCCCCCACCATATCAGTGACAGCAAACTGTTCGCACAACTCAATAAGTATAGCTACAGCTTACCTACCATTGGGACATATATTGTATTGTATTGTACCACGCTTTGTGTTATGTGTTTGTAGCCATGTTATCTGTGGGGGCACAATCATTGTTGGCCTGTTACGGACTATTTCACCTGCATGTCATTGTCAGACCACTATGGTTCCATATATGCATGTGGTATGTTTACTATGTGATTGCTGCTCATCTGTCATTCTGTGTTATGGGGATATCTATGCATGCTGTTGGACATCTTCTGGGATTGTGTGGACTATTACTACCCACATATGTTCTATAATAGTGACACAATAGTATGTTTAAGGAATAGTTGCCAGCAGAACCACCTCTCCCACCTCATCTGGCCATGTTATCAGGCCACATCATATGTGGGACCCACCCTGGGGCCTCCTCATCTACTGGTCCAGCACTAATTTCAGGTGGAACCATCTCAGGGAATGGTGTCCCCCTCGGGGGCACACACAGACATGATCCTGTCACCTGTGGTCAGGTCCAGGATCTGTTCTATAGATGGCTCCACAGAAAATTGTTTGATGTGCTACAGCACCTTGAGGCCCCCATTACACAATCACAGGGTCCACATGCTCATCCTGCTCAGCCTCCAGGCTAGGCACCTTCAGGGCCATGAAACTGCTATTGTGACTACCAATGGGTGGGGGCCTTCTTCCCATTGTTTCCATATGGAGGCTCAAGGGGCTTCCACATCGCAGACCACATAACCATCCAGGGTGTTTACCCACCACATGTGTCATATACCACCCCTGTAGGCTGCCATCTATATCTACCAACCCGAACCACCTCCACAAATATACCTGCTATCCTTCCCCATATTCCCATTCCCTACTTCACAGACAAGGGCAATGTGGTCCCAATAAGGGGTTCACATGTGACATAACCATCCATGTTGCACACACTTACAGCTGTATATATCTATGTGTATTGCTATATGGGGTGTTCCCTCACACATAGCATGCAGCACTGTGGTGGTAGTATAGGGGACAAGTATTTACATACATATATGTGTGTGTGTGTTTGCATATATGTAGATACACACACACACACACACACACATATATATATATGTGTGTGTGTGTGTGTGTGTGTGTGTGTGTGTGTGTGTGTGTGTGTGTGTGTGTGTGTGTGTGTGTGTGTGTGTGTGTGTATACATATACATACCTATATATATGGGGTACAGTCAGACATCAGGTCCACAATCCCTAACTCTCCTTCCTGCATAGCTGCACTGTTCTGCCTTGCTAAAACACAGACAGGTGCCACATATGGATACAGCCTAACATTAGGGGGGCATATATAGGGCCAGATTGGAGGTAAGCCTATTACACACGTATTGTATTTCAGCATGCTACAATACATGTTAACCTGAGTGTCCTGCATTATGGCATTACTTCCACCACCAGCTATTGGCCACAGTAATATACATCCTTTCCATTACACAATACACACTATGTTGGCTTACATCTTGTAAGTCAGTGCTGCTCTGCACAGTTGATGGGCATGGCCCACTACCACAGGGACAGACTTTATTGTCCATAGAGTTGGTCAGCTGAATATCCTTACAACAACAACACCAGATGGCACATATATATAATTCCACATAATCTATCCCAGTATTATGGACAAAGTACTACAGTCAATTGCATGCATATATACTTCACATACCTGTTGTGGGAATGAGGCCTGTTTTGGATGGTTTCCTTGTAGGAGTATTTTTTTTATCTTCTTGGCTTTGGCTTTAGTCTGCTTTCTTTCTAGGTTTGTATGTTTGATTGTTTCTGTTTCTGTTTTGGTTTTGGTTTCTTTCTCTCTCTCTCCCTCTCTCTTTCTCTCCCCAGTAAATGGATTGAGGTGCTTGGCTTTTGTAGGTGATGCACATGATCAGGTGATGGCTTCTGCACCAATCAGTGTCCTCCACTTCCTACCTGCATGCTGCATGCTGTGTAGTACTTCCAATTACCACTGTTATGGCAACCCACTTCTATATATCCCTATGTCATGTGGGTGTGGTCCCTTTACCTTTCCTGTATGGTGGACATCCCTCCTGTGTGTGGGCAGCAGTGCTACAGACAGCAGGTAGCAATACCTCTTACAAGAGAACTTGCACACTCAAGCCAGCTACATATTTGTATGAGGTTCTAGAACTACAGACAGAGTGTGAGTAGTGTTGTTGTATGCATTGTATAGCACCAGTGTTACAGGGTTTGTGTGTACATACTAGTTTAACATGGAATGCAGTATGTCTCATAGCTCTCAACTGTGGGCCTATCCACTTGATGGCCAGAGGTGTGCCTGTTATGTTTTGTCTGTCCACCACACAGGTTTTGTGTCAGATATATCACTGGCAGTGTGTATGTTGAATGCTGTCAGTACATGGCTACATCCATTTGTGTTTCTGACTTCATATTCCTGGCTAAGGGTATGTTGCAGACTATCCTGTAACACCAGCAACTTGGTTATGTACGACAACACTATTTCACATATGGGCCTGTGTTCCAGCTTCTGTCCTCCACCTACATAACAGGCTTTGTCCATATGACATGCAGTCAGGGTTTGTTTTGTAGTGGCCTGTGAGTATGTCATGGTGCCATTCCTGCCATCATTCCACTGCTGTTGTGGCCCCCACACATATTGTTGGGTTGCGTCTGTATATGTGTGAGCTTCATCTGCACAATACATGTGTGCCCTTCTGCAGTCCAGAGGTTAGTGTATGTAACAGTGGTATACGCCCCTGTATGTCAGTCTATGGGGGGTGGCGATGCACCATAACTAACTTAGGCTGTTGCAACATGTGAGGGATATCAGGAGTAAGCTGCCTTAAGGTATCTGGATGTACATTACCATACAATTCACCTTGAGAAAATGCTGCCCTACTGCTTCCTGCCATACAGACTGTTCTGTTTGTCAGTGTGATTGTGATGGTTTCAGGTATGCCTTGTTATGTAACAGATACATCCCATTGTGTCAACTGAAGTCTTTTCCCTCTAGGGATTGCTTACAGAGTGTAGTTACAGGCTGCTGGACTATACATCTGCATTACTTACTGTTGATTTATTGTTATCCTGTGGCCCAGTCTGTCTTTACTGTTGTACTACTTGAAGGCCTTGGCCTGGACAGCAACATATGCTATGCTTTCCAGAATACTGTATTAAATAATCTGTTTGAGAGTTGCATTAATCTGTTTATATGTATTTCAAAGTCTAAACAGCTATATGACATGGCACATACAACTATAATAGTACAGAAATAAAGCTTTCTCATGTATGCAAACCTGTGTGTGATGTTAGATTCTTTGACCTCTCTATGGGTATATGTTTCATCAGCAATAGTTTTTTGTATGGGTGACTCATACAGTGTCCATTTGATAAGGCAGCAACTGTAGGAAGACTGACTGTTCCATATGGTGTGCACCCTCTAAATATGTATCTTCCTATACATATCTCTGTGTGTGTATGTGTAGTTACATATATATATATATATATATATATATATATATATATATATATATATATATATATATACATATGTGTGTGTGTGTGTGTGTGTGTGTGTGTGTGTGTGTGTGTGTGTGTGTGTGTGTGTGTGTGTGTGTGTGTGTGTATCTGCATATATGTGTGCATGTATATGTATCTTAGGAATGTTTATTGCTTCCACATTGTACATTCCCTATGGTAACCAGACTGTACTGCATGATATGTTATTGATACCAACCTGACATCATACAGGTGGGATGGATTACTGTTAACATCTTGTGCCTATATTGTGTTGGGTCCTGGTTATGAGACTTGCAACAGCTGGTATTGTATTGCTGGGCAGAACTGTTTGACTGTGGGGGGGGTGATATCAATACATACAAGACGTATGAAGCTTGGGCCCCCTCACCCCCATTAACGGCGCCTGTGGTCATAAATGTATTTATGTTCTCTTTTATATCGATAGATATATATCTGTATATATATATATATATTTTTATATATATATATATATATATATATATATATATATATATATAGACATATATATATAGACATATATATAGACATATATAGCCATAGATGTATGTATGTATGTATATATATATATATATATATATATATATATATATATATAATATGTATAAGTCTAAATATATATATATATATATATATATATATATATATATATATATATATATGTAGGTATATCTCTATATATATATATCTCTCTCTCTCTATCTATATATATATATATATATATATATATATATATATATATATATATATATATATATATATATATATATATATATATATATATATATATATATATATATATATATATTTAGATGGACACATATACACACACACACACACACACACACACACACACACACACACACACACGTGCTATTGTAACCTGATAGTAACTTTTTCGCTGACTGTAATGGAACCTTGTTACATTTTATTCACTGAGGAGCATTTCTCCCTGGGCTTCTGCTGAAAATGAGCCAAAAGCTCAGTCAGACTAACATGGTTAACAAATGTAAAACAAAAAAATACATAAATAAATAATTACATGTATATGTTTAAATATTTGTCCTGTACTGTTGAATGTCTGTGCTGGATGATATGTTTGTGAAAAATCAGGGTTATGTGTATCAGACATGGCTTAGTGAGAAATCACTTTGCTTATGGTGTGCAGGGACCTGGGTTCAAGTCTTGCAGAGGCTGTTTATTTTGTTGCTGGGCAAAACAAGGGCCGTTGGATACAGAGTGATTAAGGCACTTTCAAGCAGTTGTAAACGGGTTTGTGTGGGTCTGCACAGAGATAAGCACTAACTTCTGGTTATAACAGCATGCATAGATATTCCCATTAACCCAAACACCAGATATGGAACAGTTGCATAGGAAACAGAACACATGCATATATGGAACCACAGTGGTCATTACAACAGCATGCATGTACATTGATGGCAGCATGCCACCAATGTGGGAGTATTTCAACATGGCATATGCATAGAAACAAATTTAAATAATTATCAAACAATTGAACATATGTCCCAACAGTAGAGTTAATTCAGCACAAACCGATTGAGTTGTGTATTTAGTTTATTTTTGCAGATATGGTGGGGAGAAAGATGTCAATTAACAACTAGTATATCCCTGTAGTTTGCATTACTTTCCTAGTCAGTGCTGTGATCTGTACCTTACAGTATTAGTACACTACCCTGTTGCCTTAGTTTGGACAGTGGTATGGCTGTTGACAACTATATACATGAACTGAGTTTTACCTGCAGTATACACCTCTTACCTGGTATACATGCAGAGGTATTGTTTGTTAACACTAACTGTTTCTACACATACTCCCATATTCCAGGCTGATGTTATGCACATACCTGTCCATCTCTTTTTGCACACACTCTGTGCATGTCTTCACCACATGCAGGTGAACCGGGACATATTTCGACTATTACCCTCTTAAACCTTTAGTGACTTGTACAATGACAGGTTTGTTTTATTTGACATTTTTCAAATATGTACAGGTCTGGCAGTCAGTTATATGACATGAAATGCTGCCTACATGTCAGAAATTAGTGCACATATGCCAGGGGGACAGGGTAACAGCCATCAGATATGGGCCGATTAACTGGACATTCTGGACATTTCTGTGCACTTGTGGGGTATGATTCAGCATACAGCTTACTACCAGTCCCAGGATTTGAACCATGGCTGTGTCTGCTAAAAATAAAACACTGCGCATCACAGTTGAGTGTGCTATATAGATATTGCTGTGTATCTCTTGTCTGATTTCTGTCTATAATTCTCCTGTGGTTTTACATTCTGATCCTGTAATTACAACACTCTTATACAGGATTTCATAGACAGTTGCATTATGTAGTACAGTGTGGGTGACAGTGATGAGTAATACCTTATTATTCAGAGCAACTGCAACACTAACAATGTCATACAATACTAGAGTAAACAGTACCAGTACAGGATATCAATCTTTTATTTCTAGGCGCAGTGTTTGTATCTGACAGACCTGTGGGAGCAATGTTTGTTAGCACTACCTACATGTTGCCACACAAATTACCAGTTTCCACATTACTATTATGCACATACATCTCACTCTGTTACTGTACACAGTTTTGTCACAGCTTGACAACATGGGGGTGGAGATGGGACATATTTGGCTAATTACTCTCATAACATTTTGGGGAGTTGCTAGAGTGCCAGGTTTGCTCTTATAGATGTCTGACAATCATTTGTATGTCTCATTTGCTGCTTAAACATCTGAGATCATCCCACTGATTTGCCAGGGGGACAGGGTGACAGGCAGCAGATATGGGCCGATTTACTGGACATGTACTATATGACCTCTTGGGATTACAACAGTCATATACAGACATTCCTACACATTTTATTTATGTAGCACAGTGTGGGTAACGGTGCTTAATACAACAGTACTATTAAGTGATTGCAACTTCATACTACATATGATACCAGATTGAACACATGCAGTCCAGCAGTTAGACCTTTATTGTCAGGCTATTATGCTTTTATTTACATACAGTCTATATGAGACTCTTCCTGCCCTATTCTCTGGTGTATGCAGTACATGCCTTAAACAATACAGGTTTTATACAGGCAATTAACTTACTACTACTTTTAGATTTATTTCCTATGACAGTACATGCAAGAGTATTACTAGCCTGCCTCTCGTCGCAACTGCTGCAGTCTACAGGCATGGTCTTCCTGGTTTGCAGCCTGCTCATCTGGCACTGTGAAAGACATAAGAGGAATATTTAGACATACCTATCCATAATATACATGAGCTTGCAATTATTAAACAGGTAGTGAACTGATACTTACACACTGCTGGGACATCCCCTGTCCTCCTAGCCCCTTGGCTCCACTGATCCAAGAGATCCACCTTTCTCTGCTTCAGGTTGGCATAGTGATGCCTGACCTGCTCACCAGTTTGGGGTATGCTAGTGGGACTGGGGAGGTCATGGGTGAGACAGTCCCAGGCTTCCACCTTGTATTGGGAACCCTGGTACTGGCCCTGCAGCAGTCTCTGGTTATGGTCTTTCACAAAGAGTCCTGCCATGACTGACACCTGGATGTCCCAGCGCTTAGCCCGAAAGTGCACACCCTCTCCCATTCCAGACATAGTGCCTACAGGGGGAAGCTACAACCAGTTATGAGATGTATTCCCACCTGTTGGGTTTAAATAGGGCTGGTTTCCCACACTTTGCTGTGATTGGACAGTTTTGAAAATGCTAAGCTATGGGCAAACCTGCTTACCTAAGGTTGACATTGCTTAAAGGGGTATACCAATGGGCAGACTGAGTTAGGTGGCCTACACATTGCTTACACCTACTAATCTGGACTGTGCAATGCTTAGCATTGCTTAATATTTAATTTGCATTATATTTGCATTTTGGCATTGATTTATTATTCATTACATGTTATATATGTGTTTGGTATCCATGATTCATGTGTATGTACACTGTATGGGGTCCTTATGTTTATTAGGTGATTTCAATACTTTATTACAATGACACCTCACATCTGGACTTAATGCAGTACTCCAGTTCACATATTTATGTTCTGTAGTAGGTTATACAATATAAAACTGTATATAGATTCCTTTCACATGTTCTGTTTGTATTTCCTATAGTGAGGATCTGTTTGGTGATACCTCAATCTTATGTAATGTTGTGATGGCTTAGTGGTTAACTACTGTGACTATAGTGTACAGGGTCTTGTGTTCAAGTCCTGCAAATGCTGTTTATTTTGTTTCTGGCCAGAACAGCGGCTGATGCATACAGAATGATTAAGGCACTTTTAAGCAATTGTAAGTGGGTTTGCGTGGGTTTGCGCAAAGGTAAGCAATGCTAACCTCCAGTTAAATATGCTTACAGAGAGTTAGCTTCAATATTGCTTAACCTGTGTCTGCATTGCTTACCCCCATGCAAATAAGCTTAAACTCACTTACTACTGCTTAAATATGCTTACTCCCACTTACTACTGCTTAAATATGCTTACTCCTTCTTACTACTGCATACTCCCACTTACCACCACACTAATTTAGACAGTAATGTCTAATGGCTCTTGGGAAGGTTGTGAATTTGGAAACTGTATGGATTTATCATTCATTACACATTTTACCTTCCATTTGTATCCCTGATTCCTGTGTACATATACTGTATGGGGAACTTGTGATTATCTGTGGACTTTTCAACATTATGACAGTGACACCTCACATCTGCATTTAATGCAGTACTCCAGTTCACAAATATATGTTATGTCATAGGTGATGCAACAAAATAAATTGATCATAAAGTGATTTGACATGGAAAATGGATTGTATTGGAGTGGGACTTGAACCAGGAATGACTGCTTGTAAGGCGAATCCTCTGGCCACTATACTATTGCTGTACTGCTTCATTTGCATATATCTTGCTTTTTATCCTCTTGTACCATTTAAGCTGCATTAACCATAGCTAAATGATGGGCAAACCCGTGCACCTACTGTTAAATTTCATCTGTTGTATATAAAAAAACACTTCTTTATATTTAATGTTTTAACAATTGCTCTTGTAAACTTGGTGGGATGTTGCTGGGGGTAGGCGAACACCTATGAGTGGTCTCACTCATTCTTATTCATACACTGCTGTTCTTCATTCCAGAGGCATGTACAGACACCCCCCTGCACTAGTAAATGCTCCGTGTCCATTTAGGAGCTCAGGCAGTGCACTTACATTGATATGCATGGGGCGCTGCTATCCTGCTCCTAAATGGCCGCTTCCATGCAGGACTAAGCTAGTCCTGCATGGAAGGATAGTGAATCCGAGGGTTAGTCTTTTCATAGGTTCATAGGTTCATAGGTTCGTACCAGGCTATCTGCCCTAGGGCATTTATAAGCCTAGCCAGAGTGTATGTGGCTTACAACCACCCCTTAGGATGAGAATACTACGCCCTTTTAGGGTTTAGTTTACTATGCCTCTGTCTAGTAGTGACACAGAGATGGCCCCCGGGGTAAACCTACGATCTCCCATCCACTCGTTGAGATTTCTCTTGAATAGAGTCAGTGAGGGGCTCTGCCTAACATGGACTGGGATTCTGTTCCAGAGTGTAGGGAGCCTCTGGGTTATGAATCTGTCCCTCCAGCACGTTCTATTTATTTCTGTGTTGAGGTTTAAGTCACTTGTTCTCATGGCTCTGATGGATTTGGATTTTCTGAGGTGGAGCATGTCCATTAATTCAGGATTGGACATGGCCTTGTACATCAGGAACAGATCACCTCTGCGTAGGCGGTATGCGACTGAATAGAGCTGTAGTTTTTTCAGTCGGGCAGCATATGACATATGTTTAAGACCCTTTATCCTCTTGGTGAGGAACTTTTGGGGTCTTTCCAACTGCTGCAGGTGTCGGGTGAGATACATTCCAAATGGGGCATTGTACTCAATCATTGGCCTGATAAGAGAAGAGTACAGGGGCACAATGACCTCTCTTGATCTAGATGTGAAACCCTTCATGATAAGGTGGGCAATATAGAAGGTCTTCCTAACCACTTTGGCAATGTGAGTGTCAAAAGAGAGGTTACTGTCAACCTGGGTCCCTAGGTCCCTGATTACCTCTTCCGTACTTAATGGATTACCGCCTATGTGGTAATTTGTCGGTACCTTGTTTTTCCCAAAGGGTATGACTATACATTTTTTAGCGTTTAGCTTAAGGCCATGGCTCTGGCACCAATTATCCATTTCTATGAGGCCTCTCTGAAGGATGTTTGTGTCCGCTGGAGTATCAATTATGGCGCCCAGTTTGCAGTCATCTGCGAACTTTGTCAGCCACAATCCTCCTATGTTTGCCTGTACCTCGGAAAAATAAATGCCGAACAAGAGGGGTCCCAGGACTGAGCCCTGTGGGACACCGCTTGTGACTGGCTTAGAGTCTGTCTGACATAGCTCCAGCAACTCTGACCCTGTGGGTTCTGTCCTTGAGCCAGTTTGCAACCCATCTTGTGACATATGGGTTTACATTTAAGCTGGTGAATTTGTCTATGATGCCCGAGTGGGGTATTGTGTCAAAGGCTTTTGCAAGGTCAAGGTAGGCTGTGTGAACTGCCTTACCCTCATCAATGGCCTTAGTGACTGTTCCAAAAAAGTCGACCAAGTTCAAAAGGCAGGATCTGCCCTTGACAAAGCCAAATTGGGTAGGATCCAATGTCTGTAGGTCCCCAATGTCTTTGTTTATGAGTTCCATAATGATCCTCTCCATAGCTTTGCAGACCAGGCTCGTCAGGCTTATGGGGCGGTAATTTCCAGGGTCCGTAGAAGCACCGCCTTTGTGAAGTGGGACCACTGTTGCCGTACGCCACTCTTTGGATACGTATCCTGTGGTAAGGCTAAGATTAAACAGCAGCCTTGTGTGTGGGTTTAGTTCCTCTTGGAGTTCATGTAGCACACAGCCCGGGACACCATCCGGTCCCATTGATGCTGTGTTTTTAGCTTTAGAGAGGGCGGCTCTCACCTGGGCATCTGAGATGTTAGGGAGGCTACACTCTGCTGGGATAGTTATTTCTCCTTTTGGGGGGGAGGGGGAGGAGAAATTTGCATTGAACCTGTCTGCCAGAATGTTGGCAATGTTAGTGGGTTCAGTGTATTTTGTGTCATTTTGGACTAACTCTGAGCATATCTGGGAGTTTCCGCCCAGGTTTCTAACATAGCTAAAGAAGGCCTTGTGATTGTCTTTTGTGTCATTTGCGATTTTTCTCTCAAAGTTGGCCTTGGATGATTTTATGTATTTACTTTATCAATTTTATTCTTTTATTTTAATAAACAGTTTTTTGTGGTGGTCAAGCTGGTTGTTTTGTTTTATTTTTTATTTTTATGATTATGTTACTGGTTTTAGAACTTTAGCGACTAACAAGGATTGTTATTTTACTAATTTCTGTTATCTCGTGTATGGTCTATCTGTTCACACACTAGCAATCAACAATGTGCTGGTAATAAAGATGATGGTGTGTTGGACAGCTGGGGACTCCTTTGCACAGCCGAAAGTAACGTCACACAATATGGCAAGCACTGGATCCATAGTTAACCACTAACACTTGTTGCTCAACTATAGTTGTGGTTGTCATTAACAGCATATTTCCCATGTAGATGCTGCACACAGATGTTCCCAAACATTCAAAATGGATGAGTACAATGATGAAATGCACTGATTTAATACATCTGTGAATCATTCCACTGTGCTTCTTGTCATTAATTGGACCCTCATTTATTTAGTTATTTCTTTGCTGGTTTGTTTTGATTTGTTTATTTGCATAACATTATGCAGTCATTTTCATATGTCATATACAGTTCTATTTCTCCTATAGTGTAGCTATGTTACTTGTCTCTGAATCACCTCTTTCCTGTGCATTGCCACTTTTAAACTATTTCAACTAAAGCTGTATACTAAATATTTCTGAATATGCCACACTATCTTTTGTAAAAAATGTGATACTCTACCATGCTAACATTTAGCATTTTTCTGATTCATTACTGCATTGTACGCTCATAAAAAAACTGTATTTAACTGTATTTCATCTAGAAATCTGCATACATTATCACAGATGTATGATAGTCAGTCAAGGAAGTACACAGTAAGGGAAATGTCCAGTTATACTCTTCAAATGAAATTGCCCTCATAATAACTCTAATGTATAACCCATAAAATAATTGTGTTGCCTTGTATATGGATTTCCTTAAAAGTATTGCTGGCCAGCAAATATTCATTATAGTCATAGAAAACAATTTCATATTTCCTTTTAGCCCACTGACTTTCTTTATTTGTACTTTTCCATTAGCAGGGCAACAGTTCTAACGGAGAAGTACCGCTACTGTCCGCCTAATAAAATGTTCACATTGTCAAAAGATGGCCATATTTTCCCAAGCCCTTTCTCCACATTGTCAGTTCACCATCTCAGTATGTTCCCATTTTTCTAAAGATTTTGACATGTCACAAAATCTGTAACAGTGTGAGAATGAAGGCACAAGTAAAACATGAAAAGCAGCATCAGCTCAGACTTCTGATCAAGCGCACATTTCACCTGCTGGTCCCGTAACAGTTGCTCCCACTTTTCATTTGCCATTCTCAAAACATGTCACTATTCATGAAACTCCTTGGTCCCCATTGTCAGTGTGTCTAGGTTGACAGACATGCCTGACAGCATTACAAATGTTAGCACACTGACCCTTAACCATGTGGTGGGAAAGAGGAGCACTTCCTTATTTTCTCAGGGTAGGACGTCCGTGATTTACAACCAATTTCTTAAGGAACATGGGGATCTTTCTACAAGTGTGTGTGTGTGTGTGTGTGTGTGTGTGTGTGTGTGTTTGTGTGTGAGACCATCACTGACTTGTGAGGAAATCATTAACTGTCCTAGAACAAATGCCAAATTAAGACCAAAAAATCAATCCCGCGCAGAAAGGTAAAATAAGTAGTATTGAGAAGAGAGTCCATCAGTAATACTGTCAGAACAAACACAAAGTTAAACCCGGAAAAAAAAGAAAGCATCACATTCACATCACCCGAACATTTTGACTGCTGTCCCGTTAACAGAAAATATATTTTTAAGGTTTTAAGAAAAAAAAAAATAAACCCTACATTTAGGACAATGAAGTTTGTGGAAAACCTGGCCATCCTTGTGACTTGTCTGCTTGGTACACAGGAAGGAAACACTTTAAATGTGTTCGCTGAGCTCAAATCCAGTGCCTTATCATGTCTTTTAACCAGGTGTGTGTAAAATTAAAAAATGACATTGCCGTTGTTTATTATGCAGTAAAATTATTTTACACACATCTGGTTATATTCAGACCAAAAAGACATGACAAGTAACTGGATTCGGAGCTCAGTAACTGCGTTTAAAGTGTTGCCCCAATAACGGAAAAGTACCCTTTATTTAATCAATTTTTCCATGTGCTTCTTATAAAAGAGAAATATGTTCATAGGTATGTACTAAGCTAGCTGCCCTTGCAGGATATTTTAAGCCTATCCAGTTTCCCTTTTTCTGCTCAAAATAACCAATACCATTTGATTATAGATTGGCCTTATTAAATGTGTAGTCATTTCTTTAATATAATGAAGTATTTTATCTCAGTTAATGTGGTGTGTGATTCCCTTTGCATTTATTGATGATACATTCATGTTAAACATGTCCAAAGGTTTTACAGGGTAGGTAACTACTGAGAAGCTTAGCCGTGCCACTTATTAGTGGTAGGAAATTTAAGAGGTTGGTTTTGAAAGTACGATATTTTTGGATACATTTTGGATTTTGGTCTTCAATTCATCCTGTCAAAATTGAATATCTTCAGAAGCTACTTTCTGTTGTTGATATCTCCCATTAGCTTGTTTATAAATATTGTCAGAGAACACTTAATTGGAAATACTTTAAGTTGTTACTTCCTCTGATAAAGCTATATTCTCTGCAATCTGTGAAATGACTATATGAATCAACTTCATACCATGAATAGGACTGGAGTCCCCAACATCAAATACTGTTGTTTGTGTAGCTATAACATAATAGCTGGAGATCATATTGCTAATAGTTTTTTTTGTAAATTTACTTAGGAAGCGCATTGGTGGAACCAGGCTGAAAAACATTAGTAGTAGTTAAACAACTATTGTTTGATTTAAAACAATTTGGAAACTGATCATGTTTAAAAATTGTCTTAATATTACATTTATCTATGCTATACAGAACTTTTTAATGTGCTCATTTTATTTTAAGAGCTACCAGATCATACACAAATGCTATGCCTGTTTAATTTCATCATCATCACCATCATCAAACTCCCCTTATACAATTTTACCTGGTTTGGGGGTACTGTTTCTACTGTCACACTTCTGTCTATTTAAAGTTATTTTTCTACCATCTTTGACATTCATGCTTTCCTGTCACAAGTCTTCTGTCATGTAATCCATCCATCCATTGGCTGATTGTCTTTGTCTCCTATTACCTTCTTCCTGTCTCTCCCAAATCTGCTTTACTTAATTCTTCTACTTTCCTGCACATGACTGAGCCAATATAACTTGTTCTCCTTGTCCTACTGTGGCTACTGCTCTGATGTCCTCATTTCTTCATCTGTGCTATAGTGACCATCCAACAACCTATCTCAAGTACTTTATCTCAGTTTTCCTCAACCTTCCTCAGCTCCTCTTCCATCAAGATTCTGTGCCACACAAAAACACTGGTCATACCACTATTTCAACTTCTTTGGTATTCTTATCTTACACTTTACCCCTTGACACTTTGTGCTGGTTGTCTACAGCACCTCTGATTCTAGATTTTGCCTCCATGTTCACATTTTCCTTCTCCTCAATGACATCTCCCAGATATCTTAAACTGCTAACCTGCTGCACTGTGTTCCTTTCTATATCACTTTTAAGTTGTTTTCTCATTTCCCTCATTTGCTGCCATGACCATTGTTATGTTTGTACTCAGGTTCATCCCACGTGCCCTCAGTTTTGAAACTCTCCTGCCCATTTTACTCATATGTGCTAACCCTAACCATATCCATGCCCATAGCATAACCCTACACATTAAGATACCAAAGCCTCTTTCCCTAGCATGATCACTATGCAGACAGAGTATATCTGTAAATTAGTAGCTGAGTTTGTTTGTTTGCTTTTAAAAATCACAAAGGGAGCCAGTTTGTTTTACTTTTGTAATCAGTGTAATACTTTGTGAAAACTGCATTTCAACCAATGATGCAGCAATATGATCAGATTTTATGTAAAGGTAGCATCACTTCTCCTACAAAGAAGGCTTGTATTCATCTCCTTACACTATGCAGTTTCAGGTATTCTACAAGCTTTCAGCTATAACTTTAAGCATCTGAAATGTAGGAAATCCTATTTTTTACTGTCTTCTTCTTTTTCCTTATGAGGTCATCTCAATTATTGTCTTTGAAAGTGTCATCTTAAAAACTTATAATTAAACTATAGATGCCTCCTGATGGGAATTGTTTTCAATTAAGAGTTGTTCAGTGTATTCATCAAAAATCACTGAAGTTAAATTTAACATATTCCTGTGCTGGTGCTACAGAGGGATAAAGCCCTAACTATGATCCAGGTGACCCAGTTTAGATTAGTAGCTCTAGAGATTGATGGCACAGGCAGGGAAGATAGGCATGCCCATCCTGGGGTGGTGGGTGAACATTCTTGGATGCACCATCATGGTCAATCCCTGGTAGAGTCTGAGGATATGTCCAAACTTGTATCCATATTGCATAGGATATTATCTGAGTCAAATGAATAAACATGAATGATATGCAGCAAAACACATTGCATGACAAACCCTGGAATGATATATCAACATAGAAGGAGTGAAATTAGGCCTTATGAGAAAACACTCCTTATTAGCAGTATGACTCTACCCCAGGAAACTTGATCTCCCCACTAGCATCAATCATGTACAGGCAGGTCAGATATCAATAAGCAGTCCAACCTTTCAAGGTTCAAAGCCTTAAATGGGCACCTAGTATAAAAGAAGACAGGTCTTAGAATGTCAGGTAGCTGATGCAGACCCATCTCGCTTTATTATTATGTTCTGAGTGCTACGCCTCTTGTGAAAAATTGTGACACCTTACTCCAGTTCTAGGTGTGTGACTAGGTTAAGGTTACTAGCCTGTACAAGGTCTCATTCCACTAAATACAAAACAAAACCTCTTAAGCACCTGTACATACTGGGATGAAAAAAGGGGATCTGATGAATAAAACAAGTCTAGATACATAATTTAACTATACTGCTTTGCAACTGCTGGAGGTAGGAAAAGTAGCAGACGTCACATGCACAAGTATAGGTTTAATCAGAATTGTCTCTCCCTTTTTCTGAACACAGCCAAAAGAAATAGATGCCAAAACAGAATACACATGTTCTTCTTCTGAAGTCAGACTGTTCTTTTGAATGAAAAGTAAGGAAATGGAATGTGGTCTGAGATCCCTATCCAGCTTGCATGTTTTATTCACCTAATATTCCCACTAACTTTCTAAAATAGCAAATGAAGTACCCCACAGCACATATCTCTCAGTCATGCATGCATATAAATCAGTCAACACCATCATCACTTAGATTGTCTCATCTTTCATCACTTTGCTATGAACCCATGAATCTTTAACACCATTACTGTGAAAGAAGTAGAACATGATTAAAGATTATCAATGTGCAATTGACCAATTTTTAAAGCATGCATCTTGAGTCTTGGTGCAGGGAAGCACATAAAAAAATATATGAAAAGTAGTAATAAATTCACAGTGACATAGTTCCAGTGGTACAGTGACCTCCATTGCAGACAGCTGGTTGTTGTTAACATTTGCACTCAAAGGTAGCCTGGGAAGAAGTATCCCATTCAAAGACAAAAGTTCCATAAAACACCATGACTAGATCAATACTCTGATATCCTTGCAGAGTTACAAATGTTCATTCAGGAGAAGTACAGCTTTGAAGACTATGATGTTTAATTACCTGGTATGGAGGATGAGATATGAAATCATAATAGTCATGAGGTTTTCCAGCTAGATGGCACAGGGGTAACAGCTCTTTTCCGAACGCTGCAGTAAATCAAAAAGTTTTACAGGAATTTTTTATAAAAAATAATATTATTTTCATTCTAAAAGTTTTCTAAATATTTTATTTTATTCATAGTCGATTTTGGGATTGTTCTGTTAAAAATGTTCTGTCAAAATACCTTTGAGAACTTAATCTTCCAGTGTGAAAAGATGAGCAGCTCTAAGAATAATCACACAGACTCATCTCTTAAGAAGGAGCTACAACAAGTTATGTCTACCCTACAGGAGTTATCTATTAAAATAGATGGATTTCAAGAAAACCTTTTTGGAAGTTAAAAACATAGCCTTAAACAAACAAATATTCTCAAAGATTTATCCCAGCAATTACAAACAAAAGTATTAGATCTTGAATATGCTTTAACTGACATTGATGACTGACTTAAAGAAAATGATTCTCAGAATCTTTAAACATTTATAATACCTGACTACTGGAAAAAATAGATGATCTAGAAAATCATGAAAGAAGAAATATCATAAGAAGTTTTGGCTTACCAGAAAAAAATGAGTGGGATGATATGGTCTTTTGTCTGACAACTTGGATACCAAAGACACTTAATCTTTAGGAAAAGTTTTTCATTTGGTATAGAAAGAATGCATAGATCAATTGGAAAACCAATTTCCACAGATTCTTCTGTTTATCCCAGATCATCCATCAATCCTCAGCCCCTTTTGCACATAGGGTCAGGGTGTCTCTTCTACAGTGACAATCATCTCAAGCCAAGGTTTACACCACCATGTGGCTAGCCCTGCCATGGTGGTTCATTCACACCACTCACTGGCATACACACTCTCACCTATGGCCAATTTAGAGTGTCCAATCTACCCACATGACCACAATGAAGACATGCAAACTCTGCACAGCAGTCCAATCTATCAAGCCGAGAATCGAACTGTAGAACTTCATGCTGTGAGGTGACAATGCTAACTGCTGCACCACCATAGCCACCCAATAGTAATCAAATTTCTCTCCTGTTTGGATAAATAGTTGGTGTTAAAGTCTACCTGCTCAAAAGTCCCAGTGAAATTTGGACAATCAACTATTAGATTTAATAATGACTATTCATCTAAGACAATAGAACTAAGGGAAAAAAATGGGCATTAATTAAATTACATAAGCAAAATAATATCAAAGCTCAATTAATTTCTCCAGCAAAAAATAAAACTTCATTTGACTTCTCGTATCAAAATCTTCAGCACTATAGAAGAGACACTCTCTTATTTATCTATATAACTATTTTGTAATAAAAAAACATAGAAGTTGGAATTTGACAGTTTGGTACAAGTGATAGATTTACTGAATGAGCTAGGGGAGCTAAAGCTTCCCTATTAAAGGCTCAACACTTGTTTATTTAAAATAAAGATACATGACAGTACAGTTTCTGTAGATTTAAATAAATATTGCCCCTATTCACAACTTAGAAGGAGCATTGTATACGCCGCTCTGATCTTTTACATAATTTTCAAGTGTACTACTTTTCAATGTATGGTCTTATTTCAAGCTTGATTTACTCATTAACGTGAATCTTCCATTCCCTGCTTTGGTCATGTTTTTTCTGCTGGGTAGTGTAGTTGGATAGTCAAGATAGCTTAGAATCCCAGTTGAGTAACAAGCCATTGTATGTATATCTGTTATGCAGCTGGTTTTATCCTGCACTTTCACTTGTACTTTGGTATTGATTACTGCATGCATACCTCTCAAGTCGCTGGTATTTGTTTGAAAAATTCTAATTTAAAAAAAATAATCAAGGTCTGTCATGAAATTCTGACCATCCCCTTTAAAAGTCACCTTGTCAGGGTTCATTTTGTCCTTTGTCATCAGTCCGCAGCATTGATGATATCGGCAATGTGATTGTATCATCTGAGCTGTGACTGCATGCTAGGGAATCAGCCCCGAATCCCTGAATTGGTACATTGCATATATGCTGCACAACGAGACCATAGCATGAATAAAACTGCTTAGTAACACTAAAAGATTAACTCTCCTTAGTCCAAGCTGTTGATGATTTTAAATTAATATTATGCAGCAATATGTTTGCCAGCCACTAAGCTAGTTTACTGCCATCTAGTTTACGAGATCGGATTTCAAAGCAATGAAACAGAGTAAGTGAGCATCTCAGCATCACTTACAGGAGAGTACTTTTCCCCTGTCTACCTAACTTAAGGCAGAGTCTGATTAAGATTGAGGCATACCAAGATATGTAAACGTTTGTATTTTTAATTAGATTTCTTCAGCTGTATCAGCAGAGATCATAAATGAACTAATGTTCACTGCATGAATCCACTTACCCATAGATTTCTTCAATAAGAAAAAATACATATGGAATATTATCAAAAATAAAGATATATATGAAAAGAGTTCTCTACTTCATTTCTCACAAACTGAGAAGAAAGCTGGAGAGAATAAGAATATATTCATTAAGGCTTCAGAGTTAGGTGTTTTGGTCTGCTATTAGTACAAGACTAGATATATGAGCTGTTAATCTGTTTACCATAACCAAGAAGTTGATTCCTTCTTTCTCTTTGTGCCTGCTGTGTGTTTCTAAGCAAGTCACTTAACCAGACAGTATTACAGGACTACGTTTTTAAAAGATCCATGTTGATCATTTTTGTACTTCAGTTTACAAAAACAAATGAAAATTAAAGAGAAATGTTTTGAGAGATGACCATCAGGTTTTGCTTGCACTGTGAATGCTATACTTAATCCAGAAATCTATTACTTCACATTTGTTTAGTATGTTGCAACACTAATCTCCCTGTTGTGGGTATTGTCCTACTTGATGGTTCTTTTGCTACATTGTCCTAATAGAAAGATCTGATCGGAATGGAATTCCTGCTCAGTTAGACACAGTGGGTTCAATTGATTTGCAAGGATATATTTTTAATTTGGGTATAAAACTCACTTAACATAGCCCTTCTATAGATTTGTGATAGATATGTTCTGATAGGTTTTTGGGATTCATGGGCTCTGAGTAAATTATGCCATAGTTTACTTACTTGATCTGCATCTATCTTCATGGCACAGATGCATGTTCTTTTAGATGGTGAGGTGCTAAAATAACAAACCGCTGTTAGTTATTTAAAAAATGTGTATGCATGTATTAAACTGGTGCACTAAATCTCATCAAAACTGTTTTGAGTACTTATGCATTGGGTGAGCTGGTTAAGACAGTACTTTGTCTGAGTTTCAAGTTTATCAGCTTGTAGACTATTAAATATTAAGTCCCAGGGTATTCCTATTACAGATATAAAAATAGATTGATCCCAAAGAGCAAATCATGCAAAAATGTTCTAAAAAATATTTTTTTTTCAGAGAAAACATTTGCTTGGCTTACCTGACAACCTTCCTCACTGTCTCATGTATTCAGAATTTCAATGTATTAGCTAATGAATGAGCAATATGCTACTGTAGATGCTCAAAGATAGCAAATAACATGAAGAAATGGTTGCTGCATCTAGCAGTAATGTAGATATAAAGAACTTCTGGTCACAGAGGCATGCTGTTGAAACGGATGTAATTACATATTAAAATCAAAAAGTTATAGGTGGTTTGTTCATGTTGAAATGCACTTATGGTTAGGATTTAGTATGCTTCATTAGCTCCATGTTACATGTGGCTAGTATGGAAATCTTCTATTGGATGTGTTGTATCAACTGCCAGGACAAGTCGACTAGGTGTGCAAAGTCTCAGATTAACTGCAGTGACTTTTCCCTTTCTAAAAGTTATATGGCTGGGGTGCACAACTTAAAATGAGACTTACAGTTTGGTTTCGTTTTTTATTTGCTTCACATAAGTTTTCTTTTTTTCTGCTATTTTCTCTATAATAGTCCATTATTTTTCTATGGGAAGATTTCATGCTGTGTTTCAGACCTGAAACAGCTTCAATACACCTAATAAAAAATTAAGGCACTACTGTATTTATTAACATTTGTTTGGTTTAGTACTGATCTTGATTGAGAGTCTAACAGGATTTGTGGAGCTATTAAATTTTATTTTTGAATATTTTAATTAAGCAGATTTCATAATAATTAGCTGTTCAGATATTTTGCTAGATGTGCCTACTTCTCTAGTGACTTTGTACAGATTTTTGATGTCTGTAGGTAGAAAGGTATGAATGAATGGTAAAGAGTCTACTGAGGTGTAATTTTCTATCTTATGTAAAATTTAAAATTAATACATGGTTTTCTTTAATGGCTTTAGAGTCTGTATGAAATTTGCTTTCTGAAAATCTGTGCCCACAGCTTCATGAGTGCATTTCTGAATACACAGAACATGAAAAGAAGATGAGGTATGAGTGTATCAAGAAGAGGGCCTATGTAGAGTAATTACTGACATTTATGTTTGGTCTGCAGTATCTCCCATATCCATATGTGCTCTGGATTCACCACTGAGTAATATGAGTCTTTGACATGGATTGCAAAGTTCTAAAAGAAAGCTGTGTTCATCTGTAAATCACTAAACATTAATCATTAAGTTCAACCCGGATTTTCAGTATACAATGAATTAAAGCTAGATCATAATTATTACTACATCTAATACTAATTTCTGGAGTAACTTCTCCAAAGCAAACTACAGCCTACTAAGGAATGGTTTGTAAAGTTTCAAACCCTTGGTAACACAGCCAACATTGACTCCTATGTATAGGAGTGCACAAAGCCCTGTATAACCACTTAAGCAACTGTATTGCCTCTGCTGTACCTGACAGGATAAAAACCAAGTCCTCCCATAAAAAACAAGCCACCCTGATTGACCTCACATATAAACAGGTTATATAACCAAAAGAAGAAACTGATATCTATGAACAAGAGGGAACTTAGTCAGTAGAGAAAGAATACCCTCCACAGTTAGAACAAGCAAATTAGATATCTGGTAAACTCTTCTAAAGCTAGTTATGAGGCTAAATTAGCCTCCCAAGCTAAAGTCAATCATAAGGCACTCTTTAGCTATGTCCAAAATCTAAAAGGGAATACCCAGCTATGTGCCAAACTCATAGTTAATGGTACCACACACACGGACCCTGAGGAAACTGTCAACCTGTTAGCTGACAGATTTAGCACAAACTTCACTCCCCTGTCCCCACCAGCCATACCCCAAGCCTACCTGTCCTCTCCCCAGTATCTCCAATGAGTAAGTCATATCCACATACTTCAAG
Organism: Protopterus annectens; assembly: GCF_019279795.1. Taxonomy (NCBI): domain Eukaryota; kingdom Metazoa; phylum Chordata; order Ceratodontiformes; family Protopteridae; genus Protopterus; species Protopterus annectens. Next base: position 1,416,281,921 of record NC_056731.1, read on the forward strand.
GCCAAAATCATGGCCTCTATGGGACCAGACAACATCCCAGGCTGCTTACTAAACAACCCAAAATATGGCCTAGCAGATACACTTGGCACTATATTTAACCATAGCCTGAGCACTGACTTTGTTCCAGCAGAGTGGAGAACAGCAACTGTAATCCCCTTGCACAAAGGGTGTCTATCAATCAACCATGGGAACTGTAGACCCATACGCCTAACCAGCCTAATCTGAAAGGTCATGGAAAGAATCATCATGAACATTATCAGAAAGGGCATAGACAACTTTTAAATGCTCAACTCAACCCAATTTGGCTTCAATAAGGACAGATCATCCTTACTAAACCTGGTGGACTTCTTTGAGAAGGTCACCAAGCCCTGGATGAAGGCAAAACAGTACACACCACATATCTTTAGTTAGCCAAGGCTTTTGACACAATCCCCCACTCAGGTGTCATCTAGAAACTCTCCCAACTGGGAATGAATCCATATGTCACTAGATGGGTAGCCAGCTGGCTCACTGACAGAACCCATACTGTCAAATTTGGTGATTCCACCTCCACCAGTAGAACAGTTACCAGTGGGGTACCACAAGGTTTTGTGCTGGACTGTCTACTGTTTCAAATCTATTTCTCAAAAGTCCAGGCAAAAGTCCCAGCAAACTGGGAGTAATCATTGAGTCCCCTAAAGATATTAGCATATTACAGGAGGGGTTAACACATACAAATAATTGGTGCCAGAGGCACTGTCTAAAACTAAATGCAAAAAGGTGCATCATTGTTCCCTTTGGCAAAGAAGTAGCCCTTGTAAATTACAATAAAGGCTGCACCCCCTAAGCTTGAACCCAGTGGTGTGTTACTTAGGAGCACAAGTTGATAGCAGTCTAAACTTCGATCGCTGTGTGTCCACAGTGGTAAGAAAAGCCTTTTACATTGCACACCTCATAAGTAAGGGCATCGCATCCAAGACCAAGGATGTTAATGTTATAACTCTTCTGTACTCCACCATCATCATACCACTAATAGAATACAACACTCCCTTTTGCATGCACCTCACCAGACACTTGCAGCAGCTAGAGAGACCACACAAGAGAAGTCAGGGATTCCAAAACATGAGATACATGGAAAGATGGAAAGCCCTGTTGCTGTACTCTGTGTCTTACAGGCTGCTGAAAGGTGACCTGTGCCTGACCTACAGAGCAGTCTCTGACCCTGCCCTAATGAAAATACTAAGCATCTGCAAATCAAATAGGACAAGAGTCACTCACTCCAGATATCTCAACCTAGCCTGTGACTTAAACAAAATAGGCTGGAGAGACAGATATGTCTCCCAGAGACTGATGCTACTCTGGATTAAACTCTCAACTCTCATTAAGCAGAGATCCTCAGTGACCTATTTAAGAGCAGCCTGGACAGCTGGATGGGAGAATCTAAATTCACCCCTGTGGTGACACCTATGTTTCTCATGGACAGGGGCAGCTGGTGCCAATCATCGATTCTCTCTGAAAACAATCAAACCATCTAACAGTGGTTAATTAGTGAACACTGGTATTACATGACTAGGCTTATAAAGGCCCTAGGGCCATTTGCCTAGTAACTGCCTGTGAACCTATGAACTCAAAGTGCATTCTAACCCTATTGATAATTGTAGCCCTACCTTCAATTCTAAATGTTGCAATTATATTTAGCATTTTGTGTCTGAATAGAGTTATGCTTAAAACAGACTGTTTGTGATTAACTGTCATTTGTGTTTTAGATAAGGTCAGTTCCATTGTGTGAATATAACCCATTGAGGGGTATTGGAGATAACTGTAACCCCTATACTATAATTCAGATTTATATAAAAATTACAGACATCTTACAAATAGCAATATACTTTTAGGAGACATTTTCTCAATGCCTTTGAATATGAAAGGTGACATCATATTTGCGGATTATTATAGGATTTAATGTCTGTATTGTTTTATGTTTTCACTTATTCACTTTTGTTAAGCATGTTAAGCACTATTGGTTTGAAATGGAAAATATCCAAAGAACCTTAAGCAATATTCTGAAACATTTGACTTTTTATTGATCTCTTGCTTCAAGTCATATCTAGAGAGAATTGTACAGCCAACATCTTAAATGACTTTTACATTATTTCTTAAATTTACAGTGCAATATTGCTATAATCATAACATATGACATGTCATTGGGTTTGTTAGTAACATAACTTTCAAAAGCAATGCTGTGTTGGATATATTAATGGCACTTTATGAAACTGTACTATTGTTCAAAATTTTCTGGTCATCAAGATATGTAAATGCCATCTTAAATGATATCACATTTGGATGAAGTACAGTTTTTGATATTACAGAGGAATGTAATCTGTTAGACAGGAAATGCAAAAAGGAAAATCACATTTTGTCATTACTTTTTACAGAATTATAAAGGAATATAGTGGTGTTTTCATTTCTTGCAAGTTAGTAAAACATTTTCTTATGCTCCATGGTGAAGTATATCTTTTTGAAGACTATGTTATAATAATTTTCTTGCAGTATACTAAAGTAGAATTTAAATTACAGATATACACAGGCTCTTACTTAAGGTTGTAAACCTTCATATATGCAATCAACCACTTTTGCAGCAAAGAGAGGTAAAGTATTTAATGCAACCCAGATGACTCAATTCACTTTGGCAGTGTTACAGTGGAGCAAGGAAGGGTAGAAGTAAATGACTAATATCAGGCCACCCTTTCCCGGAGAGGGGGGGGGTAAAGATCTTGGCTGTTTGATTTATTTCATGCTAGATGAGGCTGATACACAACCAGCTGTCAAATGATAAAGAAGTGTGGATTTAGAGGTTACATATCAGTGATGTTAGACACCATAGATCACATGTTGGGAGTTCACTTATGTCAGGGGGAAAGCATAAGAGGATTCCATAGTGTATGGCCACTCACTTCAAGCATCCATGAGTAGTACTAGGAAAAAATATAAACAACCTGCATGACTGCTTTTATGTCACCATGCCACAGAATATTCTCAATTTTAGGCACCATCATAAATATCTTAGCTGTTTTCTAACTTATGACCTATATAATAAAATTAAAGTTATTGAGATTACTATGGTTTTAGAACTGATTGTTTATATGTAATTCTGATAACGTTATCAGTCTTGCACCAATACTTCTGAACTGTCTATTAATAAATATTTTGATTATAGTGTCTTCTAGGAATGGATGTCTAAAGTGATCCATATACTATTGTAGGCCTTAAAATAACGTATACTCAAGTTTGCTGAACTGAACATGTATTTATAACCAAGATGATCATAATACACCTAGTAGTTTTAGTTGATCTACTTCAGTAGATCGACTTAACACTGAAGCCCAGATAACTGAGACGACAACACTGGACAGACCAAGGTACTGAATGTATAAAACATTGTAACCTCACACTGGGAAAACAGTCATCCAACACCACCACAAAAAAAAAACACACTAAATTCAACCCATCCAACTGGGGGGCTTCACCCCCCTACTTAAATATACCAAGACTAAGATTGCACTACAGTGTGGAAAAGGGCAAAGGTCACCCTGTTGTCCAACTGACTCTTTTCCCATGTTGAACTTATGATATTTTGCCATTTGGTACCATGGACTGTTTGGTGTTGACGTCTTGGGTAGATGGGCTTTGGTGTTTAGGTAAGTTGGTCTACTGAAGTAGACCTGTTTTAGCATACGATTCATTATCATTCTATATATGAATTCTTTAAATGATTTGATGTTATGTGCTTGAATGTTGCTGCATTTTGTTATGTTTATTCATATAGTGGGTAGTTGTGTCATTTCTCTCTTAAAAGTTCTTTTCATACAATGTACAAGAGTATACAATTTTTCATTTGCTATGATGTTTTCATTGTTTATGCATAAAAAAGATAAGGAAAGTGGAAAGCATTTACTTTGGTATAATAATATGTTAAATAAACCAAATATAGAGGCTAGAATTTAATAGTTTAATACAAAGAATCTTCTTGCCTGTCACTTTTAAGCAACATCTTAAATAAGGACATGTTATTTCACTTATAGAGACATATATCATGCTATCATTTTGTCATTGTGCTCAGTCTGATATGTATATTTTTTCTAAATCATTATATGATACAATATTCTAGTTATATAATTAATGTTATAATTTTCTTATTATATTTTGTATATGAGTTATTTGTTACATGCAGCTTATATTTTATGTGCACTCTGACTATAATATGAATTTGAAGTGAAGGGAGAAAGACTAATCTAATAGAATCAGAAAAAGAGTTTATGGACTAGGTTGTTCTTAGATTCCCTCTTCATCACACTATTGCTATATCTGATAGATATTTATTTTGCTTCTCTTTGTCATTTATATATAGTCTGAGAATTATTAATGAAAAGATCAGATATAATGATTTAATTTCTATTACAGAGACACTTTAAGATATGTTTCATCACAGATCTTTGATTTCAAATTGTAATTATTATTTTTTCTTTCTATTTAACCCAATATAAGTTTATTAAGCATAGATAAATTAAACTTATTATAATTTTGCTGCAATTATTGATAGTTCCTAATATATAATATTTAGTTGCAGGGCTCACTTACTGTGATATATACTTTTGTTGTTTTTTCTTTCATTAGGTTAGAGATAGTCTTGAGATATTTTCTTTGTTATACAATAGGGACAGTTGATATTTCATTTTTGTATTGTGGTTTCTAAATAGAATTTTATTTATATTTAATACATTTTTTTTGCCCGAGACTCTTCTTTTGTCCAAAAAAATAACACAAGCTTACACTCAATATTTTTCTTTTCCATTATGCTATCACTTACAGAATTTATAAACTTATCTTGTATTGTAATTTACAATGAAATTATCTTTATTATCATTAAATGTTAATGTTCTAAATAATCTAAGAAAGAGGGCAAATTTAATACAATAATCCAAAAGTTATATTTCTCCAAGAGACACACTTTCCTTATGATAATGGAAATTATAATTGGAATTCTAATAAATATATAGTATAGGGTTATTCTTGATTTAAATCCAAGAGAAGAGTAGTTGCTATTTTATGAAAAAAAAAAAAGAAATTGGAATGCCTTAAGTTATTTACAAATTTCTGGAAAGGGAAAGTTTATTTACTTTAATCGTTATAAAACATAAAATTAGAATATGGACTCTTGCTAATTTATACTGGTTTCCTGGAATGGGAGTTAGACTAGCTAAACAAAATCTTGATTTTATAGTAAACAATTACAATGGAAATTTAATATTAGCTGGTGATTTTAATGGCTTGTTAGATAATGCAGAATCTAATTCTAGCAGAAATGTTTAAGTACTTCCCATTGCTAAATCTTTGAAGATTTGGAAAGAAACTTTTAATGTCAAAGATACTTTTAGCTTTAAAGACATAATGTCATTACACGTCCCTCATTATTCTTTTAATTTTTGTACTCAAGCAAGAATTGAAAAATTATTGGTTTCTCAAGATATTACTTTTAGCATAATAATGTTTAATATAATTCCATGTCCATTTTCTGATCATAATGTGTTAATTTTAAAAACAGAAATTGATTTTAAATGTCTAGCTTATATTTCCAGAGTTCCAACATGTATTACCAAAATGAAAGAATGTAAAATTTGGTTATTTAATGAAATAGATCATTTTATACTTTTAATAATACTCCAGACTCTAATTTAGTTATGGTTTGGGACTCCTTTATAGCTTATATATACTGGCAAAGAATATATTGGTATAAACACAAATTAAGAAAATGGAATGAAGAATTACTAGATAATAAAAGAAAATTAAAAGAATATAAGAGTCAAGGAAAGAATAAACTAGTACACAACAAGGAAGAAACAAAGGATCTTAATAAAAATATAATGAATTATTAGATCATAAAACTGAACTAACATTAGAAAAATTAAAAATACCTTCTTATTCGTGATCTCCTAAACATATAAAAATATTACAAAAAAAAATTAAGTTTAAAACTAATCTTAATAATATTAGAGAAATAAGAAATCCTAAAACAAATAAAATGTACATGGATTATGGAAATATTTTAGAAGCTTTTAGAATATACTATCTATCTGCAAATCAAAAAGTAACAAATAAAGAAAATGATTTAACATCTTTAATTGATCAATCTTTAATTAAAAAATCACACCCTTACAAAGAATTAATTTATTAAAACCTATAACATTTCAGGAACTAAATAAAAAAAATAAAAACTATTAAACCCAATAAAGCCACTGGAAATAATGATATTAATCCAGAAATATATAAATTATTTTCTAAAATAATAGTAATAAAACTTCATAATGTTATGGCAAATGTATAAATTCAAGAAAATCTACCTCCATTCAGGAATTATTCCTTGATTACTCCTATTATAAAAGAAGGCAAATACCCACAATTGTACTCATCATATAGATTCCTATTCTTATTAAATGTAGATTATAAAATTGTTATGTCTATCTTAGTAGACAGATAGAAACAAATTTTACCCACTTAAATCTGTTTAGATCAATCAGGTTTTATCTATAAAAAATCTGATAATATAAAAAACTTATTACACTTATAGACTTTATGAATGCTGGGAAATATAAAGCTCTTTTTATTGGTTTAGATATTAAACAAGCATTTGATTCGCAGAATTGGAATTTTTATTCAAAGTATTAATTTTTTTCGATTTTCCTGCTCAGTTAGTTTTGATGCTAACATCCATTTATAAAAATAATAAAGCTTACATAAAAATTGGGTCCATCTACTTCACATTCCATAAATATAGCAAAATGAACTAAACAAGGTTGTCTTCTTTCTCCTTTATTATTTGATTTAGATATTGACATTTTTGCAATCTTAATTAATAGTAATACAAACTTCAGGGCTTGGAAGTTAATAATACAATTCAAAGTGTATGCTATTTGCTGATGATATCTTGTTAACACTGCAAAATTCTACTGAAACTTTAAAAGAATTGAAGGCTGTTATAGAACATGTTCAAATAATCTCAAATCTATATTTTAATAACTATAGATCTAATTACCCTCTTACTAATAGAAAATGTTTAGTGAATCCAAGTTTCCTCTGGTATCCAAATGAAACTAGATCATCATTTTAGACCTTGAAAATGTGGAGGTATAAATTTCCCAAATATAAATAAATATACAAAATCAACAATTTTTAAATCTCTTTTTAGCTGATTAGATAATAATTATGCTACAAATTAGAAGATTTTGTATTATAATTTACTTACTATAAATAAAATGAAATTTTAAAATGTTGACAACATTAAATTATATAATCCCTTTTGGATATGTAAATTGCTACTTATCCTCCAACAAAATCAAATAATCTAAATCTAATATTAAAGAATTAAAAAATATATATATCAGATAGTTCTAACTATAGGTTTTATGTTGAATCCCTTATTCCATTTCCTTTATCAAAAAAAGTCTTAATAATAATTTGCCTTCACATACATTATATATCTGTGAAAGACAACAATTTTGCAGTGTTGTGTAGGAATTAAAATTAATTCTTTTGAACCTCTATGTCTATAAGTCAATATTGATATTAAAGAATCATCTAATTTGCATCAAATTATTATATCACTTCATACTAAATTCTCTCACTTATCTAATTCTTTATGTAATGAGAGGCCAGAATGGATAAATGAAATTGTATACAAAGATCGGGAAATTAATAATTTGATCTCCAAATCTGGAATATTGGTAAGTTACATGATTAATTTTGGAATTTCATTACAAAAGAGCACCAAAAATCTTTAACTGAGCAAAGAAAGAACATCTTCTTATTTATATTAAAAATACATCTTGATCTCTTTATTGGAAGTTATTTACTTGGAAATTTATACATAGAGCTTTTCTGACTCCTATTAGAGTTGTTCAATTAAAAAAGAAGATAAATCTGAATGTTGGAGATGTAAACATTTTATAATGCTAACTGGTCACATATGTTTTATGACATGACTGTCCTATGTTATGTAAATTCTGGGGAAAAATTCAGGATTTTACAGCTCTGTGATCTGATTGTTTCACATTAACAAAAGAACTGGTATTATTTAATGTTTTAGAAATTAAAAATTCAAAGATAGACTTTTATTACTTAACCCGGACAACACTTGGTGTGGCTAGGAAAAACATTACAAGACAGTGTGGAAAAGCCTTCAGAACCACAATTTGAAGACTTTCTTGCCACTTAGAAAGACACTGCTATTAAAGAAGCAACAACTAAGAAGAACAGATTTTTTTCTTAATAATCTTATGGAAAACTCTGGTTGAAAGTATTAGCCCTCATTGAAATGTATTCATCATAGTTATGCTTATATCAATTATTTGAAATGTAATCACAGCTTGTGGCATTTGTATATAAATTGGTCTTTGGCATTCTGTATATATTGTAAATAGTTTGTTTATCTGATCCAGAAAAGAACAAACCAGGATCCCATAGTGCTGGACTGCACCTGCTACTCAGTATTTGCAGTACAAAAGGTTGTAAAAATCCAAAGGGAATGTAGAGCAACTTACAAAAAATGTCACTAAACCACCAGGGAACCATTTAGAACCATTTGATATGAATTTATTAAACAGTTGAGCTATTTCATTCTCCAGTTCTAGGACTTCTTCAGAACTGCTTCAGTATTGCACTTCCCACCATTAAATACTCACCAAAGTCACGTGATAGCAAGCAATTCAATTAAATAAAAACACAATAATTAAATTTATATGATACCAAGTACCTTAAAAGGAAATCAGTACCAAAACCTGCATAAAAAGTCTGTCAAAGTTACATAAAAAGTGCATACACAAACTTGTAATACATACAAAATACATTAAAAATTTTAAGAATAATAGACACATCCATTTAAACCTTTCTCATTATCAGCATCCAATTTTAACTGCAATAGTAACTCCTTAATTTCAAGCCTTGTTTCCCAGGAACCTCCTCTGTTATCCATTGATGCTGTTTCAATTATACCAAAAAGAAATTTGTCAAATCCATCACAATTCTGAGTGTGCTGCATAATGATTTATTTGTATTTCCCTTACTTATAGCATACACATGCTCATAAATTCTTTTGCAAAACTACTTCTCAGTTTTTCCCACATAATAACAAAAACATCTTTGATGAATTCCAATATATACTATCCCTTTTGTGATACAATTGCCATCCCCCAAACCTATCCTAATAGATGGATTACCTATAGAGACTTCCATATCTTTCAAAAGGTACCTAAATTGATGGCATGAACCACACTTTTTTGCACCCTTCTGAACACCTTCATTTTGGTGTTCAAATTACTGCTTTAAATTCATACCCATCTTAAATACAAAAGAAAAGTCATGCCCAAAGCTTTATAATTAGACTTATCAGTCTAAAAAAATACGCCAGTTTCTTATAATAATGTCCTTTATATTTTTTACACATCCACTATAAGTAACCACTAAAGAATGTGAAAAGTTAGGTTTGGCTGTATTACTTATTTGTTTGTCTCTGGTTGTATTTGGTTATCTTGGGCTAACAGTGGTACATATTTAGTACCCCACCCTTGGATAACCTCATTTCAACAACTTGACAGAGGAAGAAAAGGATGTTATGGATGAACTGAGAAATTATACATCTATTAGGGTGATGAAAGCAGATAAGGGTGGGGAATTATTATAGCTAGCAGATAAATTTGAATACACATGTACCATGTATATGTTAAAAGACATTGAGAAATATGGGACTGTGTCCAGAAATGAAATTTTCATAGCATACAAAATAATCAGTTTGTTCATCAAAGATACAATTTTACAGGGAACTATTGATATGGACACGTAGAGTTTCTTGGTAAGCAACCCCCCCCCCACATTCCAACTTTATTTGGTATACTTAAAGTCCACAATGAGATTAGGTGCCCACCTTGCTGGTTAATTGTGGCAGTGAACAAGTCCAAAATGTATACCCTAGCAGTTTATGTTGACCATATTTTAAAGGAGTCTATTAGATCAGTAAACCCTGTTTTGAAGGGCTCCTGGGTTTTTATTTCTAAAATCAAGGTTCCATTTTTCAGCAATTCTGCTATTTTTTTCTACCATTGATATTATAGATCTTTTTACATCTATACCTCACCAAACAGGTTTAGAGTTGTTTCATGAAGCCATTTCTGAACTCAACCAACCCGATGAGCTGACTATCAATTTTGTCACCGATTTGATGGAATTAATTTTGCTTAACAACTTTATGATATTTGAGAGAGAGTATTACAGACAGGTGAAAAAGGTAGCAATGGATGCAAATTGTGCACCCATATATGTGAACCTTGTCTTATACAGGTGGGAGGAGATTTCTGTCTTGGAAACTTCTTATTCCAGGAAATGGCATACATATTTGTGGTTCTTGGATGACATATTTATATTATGGAATGAACAAGATGTAGACATGCACACAAGTTATATGTCTTACTTAAATAATACTATGCCTTTTTTGGCATTTACAGGCCGACAAACCATGGAATCCATAGACTATTTGGATGTTACTATCTTTAAAGACATTTCTAGAGGTTATTTTGGATCAAAGATTTACAGGAAGCCCACATTCTCTAACAGTTATCTGGATTACTATACTTGTCATCTGAATCATGTTAAATGCAACATTTTTAAGAGTCAGCTTGTCAGAGCAGCTCAGATGTACTCTGATGTTTATTATTTAAACATGAAGTGGATTTGGTGACTAACATGTTTTTAGAAAAGGGTTAGCTACCTGAATTCCTGAGAGACATCACCTTTGAAGTTACCCAAGAGTGAGTTACTAAATATGTACCACTGTTAGCTCAAGATAACCACATACAACCAGAGAAAACAATGGGACAGTTACAATAAATAATACAGCCAAACCTAACTGTTCACATTTTTTATTTATTTTTATTTATTTGTTTATTTACTGGTTACTTATAGTGGATGTGTGAAAAATATTAAGGACATTATTATGAGAAACTGGAGTATTTTTAAGACTGATGAGTCTATTTATAAAGCTTTGGGCATGACCTCTTCTTTTGCATTTAATATGAGTAAGAATTTAAAGCAATTATTTGAACACCAAAACACTTTTTTTTACAAAGGTTTTCAGAAGGGTACAAGAAAGTGTGGTTCATGCCATCAATGTAGTTACATTTAGAAAAGAGGAAAGTCTGTATAGGTAATCCACCTATTAGGGTAGCTTTGGAGGATGGCAATTGTGCCACAACAGGGGTAGCACATATTGGAATATGTCAAAGATGTTTTTCTTAATACGTGGAAAAACTGAGCAGCAGTTTTGTAAAAGAATTTATGAGCATTTGTATGCTATAAGTAAAGGAAATACAGATAATTCATTATGCAGGTACGTTCAGATTTGTGATGGATTTCACAAATTTCTTTTTGGAACAATTGAAACAGTACCTCTGGATAACTGAGGTGGTTCCTGGGAAAGAAGACTTGAAATGAAGGAGTTACTATGGCAGTTAAAATTGGATGCTGCTAATAACAAAGGTTTAAATGAATGCATTTCTATTGCTCCTGTTTTAAAACTTCAAGCTGTTCAACTTTAATGTGTACATATATTTTGTTTTAAGACAAGTTTTTAATTATACAAATGAGTCTTAAAACTTTTAATGGATGTTGTATGTGTTAAGTTTGTTTATACACTTTTTATGTAACTTTGACCAATTTTTATGCAGTTTTTGGTAATGATTTAATTTTAAGGTACTTAGTGTCATGTGATTTTAATTACTGTGCTTTTTTATTTAATTAAATTGATTGCTATCATGTTAATTTGGTTATTATTTAATGAAGGGAAGTGCAATACTGAAATGGTTCTGAAGTAAAAAATAAAAAATGCCACCACACAGTGTAAGTACAACACTCTGTTTGATAAAACATTAAAAACAACACAACTACGTGCTTTCACCTTATTAATATTCAGGGCTTCATCAGAGTAAAGCCATGTTGAAACAACACTCATGTCATGTCAACAAGTCATGTGATTTTTGGTATAAGCCATCAAATGACAATTTAAAAACACTATTCATAATTACAACAATGCTATTACAAACAATTTTTTTAAGCTTCTAACTTATTAATCCTAAACATTGTAAAATTCATATTATCTTTTGTTTAATGAAGCCATGGCAAGCATGTTAATACAAATCTTTTAATATCTAAAAAAACTACAATTTAGATGAGATTAATTGTATTATCCCACTAAGGGAACAATTTTCATTGATGCTTGCGGGGGATGTAGCATCCAATGTCAACTGCCACTCTGTGTCCATTTTTTCTAATTTTGACTTAATATCACCACCCTTTCTGTTGGAATAATTCTATCAATAGCAAAAAAAGTGAACTTCTTAAAATTTGCACGTCAATCTGTGGGTATAAAGAGAATTTTCACTTTTTCTATTTTTTTATGCCCTCAAATGTTCATTAATTCTTTCCCTTAATTTCTAATAGTTTTCCCCACATAAAATGTAGGGCAGCTTATGCATGTAGCAATGTAAACTACCATTGTCATGTTACAATTGCAATGCCTAGGACAAGGTAAACTATGGAAATAAAATTCAATTGCTACATATGGACTGGCATTAATATATTTGCATGTTCTACACATATTACATTTAAGCATGTTTGATCTATGCCTATTTTTCATATCTTTCACTTGCTCTAATAACTCTTTAAAAATTTTCCCTCAACTAAAGACAATCTTGGGTTTTTCTCCCAAAATTGCTTTAATTTCATGGTTAAAGACACTGTCCCAGAAATTATTTTCTAAAGTTCTCCACTCCTTGATTATAAGATAACACCAGTGCCTTCTCATAACAAATTTGTTTTTTCACCCCAACAGATGTCCCTTCCTTTGTCAATAAAATTGGGATGAATCTCTCATCTTGTTTCTTCAAAATTTCATTTCTAATATTTATCAGCAGTCTTATGGGATAACCTCTCTCTTTTAACATACATATTAAAATGTACAGTTCTTCTTCAAATTTATTCTTGTCACTGACTAATCAGTCTCGAAATTCTCACCATTTGCCCCTTTACCACACTCTTCTTCTGGTGTGGGGGGTGACAACTCTGAAAATGTAATAAAGAGTTTGAATATGTCTTTTTTCTAAAAATGCTGGACTTTAGTTTATTGGTGACTTTGTTCTTATATAGTAAGGTGTCTAAAAATTCAATTTCTCATGCATCAATTTTATAAGTAAATTTCAGAAATGAGGTCATAGAATTTAAATAATCAACAAATACAATAATTTCATCTGCTGTACCTCTCCATAAGAGCAGTATGTCATCCAAAAATCTCAGCCATACCAAGGCTTTTTCCATGAATATGGAGGGAAATACAGAATGTTCTTCCCATTCAGCCAAAACTAGGTTTGCAAAAACATGGGCACATTTTGCCCCCATTGCTAAGCCTGAAATTTGGCGAACATACTTTCCCTCAAAACATATGAAATTGTTATTTAATACTACTTCCATAAGTTCCATTAATAAATTTCTTTTGACTTTGTGAAAGCCTTTCACATTAATGAGGGCATCACCAAAATATTCTATACCTTCCTTGTGTGGAATAACTGAAAATAAATTCACTACATCTGCAGTTACAGAAATGTAGTCTCCAGTGATAGGTAAATCTCTAAGCATTTCTAAACAGTGCCAAGAATCTCTAAATATTTGTCTATTTATAGTAGCTGCTGTTTTACAATACAAATCAGTATAGGAAACAATGGGTTCTGTCTTTGAGTTCATATTTGAAACAATAGGTCTAAATGGGGGGGGTGTTCATGTCTTTGTGGGTTTTGGGAATGCCAAAGACTGTCTGAATGAGAGGTACCTCAACCGTCATGAAAGAGTATTCACTGTTATCAATTACATCTTGGGTCAACAAATCATATAACAGCCAGTGAATCTTAGCATAAGTGCTCCTGATTTCATTAATGGATGCTCTATCATAGGTGTTTATGTCATTCAGTATCTCATACATTTTAATCACATAAACCACTTGAGACATGATCACAACCCCCCCCACCTTTGTCCAGTTTCATAATCCTATATTCTTTTGAGTCACAAAGTTGTTTAAGCATTGTTTTTCCTCAATACATAAGTTGTCTTCATCACATTGTCTTTTGTTTAACACCTTATGCATTTGTCTTTCACAAAGTGTTTCTGAAGAAGTACTAGAACTGAAGGACAAAAGCACTCAACCATTTTTTATTTTTGTATTTGTTTAATAAATTAATATCAAATAGTTCTAAAAGGTTCCCTGGTGGTTTAGTGAGATTTTTCTAAGTTAATTTACATTTCCTTTGAATTTTTACAACCTTTTGGACTGGAAATACTAAGTCCGCAGAGCTGTTCAGCACTATGGAGTCTGATTTGCTCTTTCCTGAGTTTTATGTGGAGGCTGCACAGTCACTCACTGGTTTGGTTCTTTTAAGTTATTTATTTGATTGCTTTTATTTATTTGATATTCATAAGTTTATATTTAACTAATAAATGTATTTAATAACTTCAGACTTCCTGTAAATTTGAAAAAAAAGATTCTAATAGTGATTAGTCTGTTCTTCAGCCAAAACATTACATTGCTAGTTTTATGCACCTTATTATTCCAAATCTAGCCAAAACATTACATTGCTAGTTGCACCCTTATTATTCTGAATCTAAGGGAACAGGCGCAACTTGTGACGAGCACAATGTTATTCATACCTACATTATCCGACCATCAGAATTCAACCTATGATATTATTGTGACTGCAGTAGAAGTCATAACATATTTTAAAAGCCTCTTTTGAGTTGCCACAAAATGATCAGCATAATATGTTCATTGAGCATGTGACTTTGAAAGCATTTGTAGAGATAACAGCTACACATGTGCTGCCGCACTCACACATTAACATACACACACACACACACACACACACACACACACACACACACACACACACATGCACACATGCACACACGCACACACACACATGCACACATTCAAGAAAAGTATTGGAAACTACTGTCACAAAACGGTAAGTTATTCCAGAGTTGTATAGTACTTTTTAAGAGTAAGTCTAAAAATTACATATCCTGGGGGAAGAAGAAAATCTAGAAAGATAGGCAGACTGGTGGTCAGAGAAATAAACAAATATGTGGTTGTGATGGATGATATTAGCCAAATCTTCACCCTTATCATTCCCAATATCACAAACATCACAATCAATATACTCATCATGACATTGTACTAGTATTATGGACAGAGTTTGCGAACAGCAACAGCAATAATTCTTTGCAGGTAGGCATCATTATGGATCTAAAGTTCTAAAAATGGCAGCCTGCTTACATCAGATAGTTCAACAAGCTTAAAAATGTAATGAAATATTACAGATTCAATAATAAAAAAAAAGATAATTTATATTCATTAAATGATATGTCAATTTTAGGCAAAAAGTACATTATCAATTAATTTTTTTTTTATCCCAAAGAAATGTTAATTAGTAACTTAATTTACAGCATATTTATATCATAAGAAAAAGAAAGGACAGAACAAAAAAGTAGAAAAAAATACTTCTGCAAGAAATTGAAAATGAGAAAAGAGAAAGAAATTGGCCCAATTATTATTAGTAGTTGCAGTAGTACTGGTAGTACTAGTAATATATAAAGTTATTACTATACAGATAATATTTTCCCAGAACAATTGCATGTTGTAGGTAATATTTCAAAATAGAAAAGTTTGATTGGCAAATGTTTGCATTTCTTTTAAATATATATTATTTGTTAAAAATCCTGTTAGAATTAAGTAAAATGTGCTTCTTCTTTTTTTCCTTATTATAATTTTCTATGTTGTTACTAAGGTAATCCAGGAAATGGCCTAAGAAAAGTGAGTACATGAGGAGAATCACTGCATTAATTAAAAAGAAATGGTATGAAAGATTATTATTAACCTAAAGGTTTCATCAAAGATATTTAATTTTTAATCAGAATTTGTAAACATGAACAGCTATAGGATCTGCATTCAAATCAGTTTTGTGGTTATTATTACATCAATAACACTTTGCATCAAAATTGTAAAACATATTGGCTATTCTTTAAAGCATTATAAAGTCTATTAAGGTACTTCAATGCAAAATTTCTCCAATATTAAAAATCACAAAAGGGTGCTCAAAGAAATATCAGGTATCACTTTGATGAAACACAAAACAACAAAGAAGAAATCATCTGAAAAGAAACATTGCTAATACAACTTAAAATTCCAAAAGCACTGATACACTGACTGATATGGGGGCTCTGCTTCCACATCACTGACTTGTATATTTTGCTTCTAAAGTTGCACAGACTCAAAGATGAGGGGGCATCTAAGAAAATAAGAAAAACACATTTCCATCTTTTCTGACTCATGCAACCTTAAACTAAGTTACACAATCTCTAACAAAGCAATGCTTTCAGAGCTTCACAGTGGGAGAAAGTGATTGCACAACAGTGATGCACTGAGTTTTAGCAAAATATCAGACAAGAAGAAGTAAGTCTCTCTAAAGAAGAACTATGATGAGATTTAAAATCACTTTGCTAATGTAATTTAAATTTGAATATTGTAATTCTTTAAAACAATTTCAATATTTATTTGAGTTAATATTCCATAAGGGTAATGGTTTTATAAGAGATGGAAAGATAAGAGACCTAACATAATGAATGAATATTAATATAATGAACACTAATAATGTAAGAATGCTAAAACTGTGAAACTCTAAGTATATATTGTATCTTTGATAGCACAAATTCTCTACTTTGTCATAGGTGTAGTCAGCTTTTATTATTTATACTATGGGCCAGATTCCAAAAGGTCTGCTATCAGTGTAAGTCTGCCCTGATTCCAAAAGACTTCTCCCGGCACAGGTGACTTACTTCAGTGTAAGACCTGTCTATAAACAGGCTTGCAGTGCAGGCCAGATTCCGAAAGACATGCTTTCAGAGTGCTTTCAGTGCAAGCAGTCACTTACACAGGGAGCAAGGGTTTTGACAATGGGCCCTATATTTTCCTAAATGTTTGTATAATACCACTGAAGTGCTGTTTATAACTACTGACTACTTCTTAACAATGGCAATTTTCTAATTATAATTCAAAGTTTGATGACAAGATATAATAAATATTGTAGTATTTTTTTAATAGGTAGTATTGTAAACAGCCAATAATGTAATATGGGAGCTTTCCTAAAGAATTTTATAAAATGTTTTGTTTTAGCGTATACATATTCCAACTGTTTTACTTGTATGTAAAATGCTGCAAATTTGATGAAATAAATATTATGAAATAGTCATTATGTGATACAGATATCATTTTATTTTTTCATAAATATACAATGCATAACTTGGCTTGATATGATTTGTCACTGGCGAAGTGATACCCTGACCACATGTGTAAAAATTAAAAGGGGGGTTGAGGATGGATGGATGGATGGATGGATGGATGGATGGATAGATATGGTGCATAACTACGTTTAAATGTAATTATGCTCATGCAGTAGATTCTGTAGTGTTTAAAAATACATACAAGGGTATATGCTCCTAAATCTAAACAAATAATGCACATTTATTGTTCAACCTTGTATGGCTATTGAGTGATACCTCTGGCTTATATGCATGTCAAAGAAAATGTAAACTTCAGTATTTTGAGATGTTTCTTTTTGTAATATATAAGTGCCCTGCACAATATGTAGCATTTTGTTTTAAGATAATTATCTTTATATATATTCTATCTTCAAACTTTAGATATAAACTAGAGTAGGAACTCAATTTAGAAAACAAAATTGGTAGAGAAATTATTTTTATTACTTTAAAAAAAGTAGTGTCATTTGATATAAATAAAGCTTTTTTCTACTTGTTTTAAATTTTTTATTTGCTGTCATTTTAAGATTTTTTTTCTTTGTCCACAACTAATTAACTGTATCCATTTTAATCCTTCCAGCATGAGACATTAAGGTATTTTTTAATATTACCATGCACCTGACGTTTTTGCATAAATGCTGCTTGATCACTGGGCATTAATTCATTTAAAATATTTTAGTTCTTTTAGTTAATAATGGTGCAATAACCTTCTCAGCATTTATGAGAGAAATTGGCGTACTTAAATTACATGAAGTCTTATCTTTACTAAGAGATTTGTATACCATAGCAGTTAAACTCTGTTTCTAAGAAGATGGTATTATCTTTAAAAATATTGCAGATATACATCCATCTATTTCAGTAGCTTTATTATCTTTCACAATTATTTCAAATAGTTTGTAATTTCCAAATTCAGTTTTGCATTTTTTGTCAATATTCATATGCTAGACAAAGATAAAAAGCAAACCACCAAGGGATAAATGTTCCAAAGCCAATCACAGTTAAAAAGGTAAAAAAGTAAATAACGCTTAGGAGCAAACCAACATATAATGCAGTCTTCAGCATCGATTAAATACCAGTTGTACATCAGAAATATGTTATTAAAACATACAGAAGTAGTCCATCATTGATAAAACCAAATAAATTTTATTTAGACACGTGAAATAGGTAAGTGCTTTCACCAGGAGGCTTCCTCAGACCTTTAGCAAACAGACATTCAAACTTTTAGCTGTCTTATACATACCTAGTATTTAATTGAATAATTAAATTCAGTAACATCATCAAAAGTTTAAAGTCAAAGGCCAAAATATATATATATATATATATATATATATATATATATATATACGGACCTATATATATATATATATATATATAATTATATGAAATTTTAATAAAACCTCAATAATAGATAACTAAAAATGCATTTCTAATACTAGGAATGGTTAAAATCTCCTATTTTTCAAAATAGGCTTGAGTGGAATCTTATCATTCAAACCTGGACTAACATGTGCCTTAAGTCCTTCCAGAGGCCCGATGGACTACTTCTGTATGTTTTAATAACATATTTCTAACGTACAACTGGTATTTAATCGATGCTGAAGACTGCATTATATGTTGGTTTGCTCCTAAGCGTTATTTACTTTTTACCTTAATATTCATATGCTGTTTAACAAATATGCTAATATTGTATATGCTATGGTCTGAGTGTTCTTCTGAATAAAATTATTTAAATTGTACTTTAAAATCTTATAACATTTGATAAATTTCTGTGTTTATTATTCTTGTTTTAAGAATTATTGTATCATTAAATGGGTAACGCACACTCTGATTGATGTATAGAGCATCAAATGGTTGAGAATTACACACTTCTGGTCAAAAGTTCAACTCAGTCACCATGAAATATATCAACAACAGAATATTGAGTAACTTCTGACAAGCACCTTGCCTTGCCACCTCACCATCTTGAAGTCATAATAAAACATAAAGCAATAATGAAATAAAGAAATAAATGGAGGTGCATTGCAACGACACAAATCAGCTGCACATAGTAACATTCAAAAGCAGAAAAAGTCACATTCAAATGCACAAAGACCCCTTCAAAAATCCCATCCAGCATAACAAAGTCCAAGCACAGCACTGATAATATCAAATGGTCCCACAAGTCCACATGATGGCAAAAATGAGATCCCCACAGATACTTGCTTCCACATTTTGCTTCCATAATGTTTACACTAATGAGCAGCAGCTGCAAAAGTCTTAATTAACCTGCGCTAGTTCAGAACCTCTGGTGCCATGTTGCTGTTCTTTATGATTTTTACCTTTTACTGTTAATGTTTTTGTTTTGAGATATACTACATCATCACTGAGTAAGATGTTCCACTGCATCTCTATGATTATATGTCATTTGAAATTCTATGAACTGATGAGAAGTTAAAAAGCCCATTAAATGGTATGATGGTTGATAAATTCCTGTTTCTATTTTGTTTCATTTATTTACTTATTTTTATTTATTTATTTATTTTTCATCTCTAAATTCATTTTGAGAAAATTTAGTTTTAAATCTTCTCATAAGTGTCTTTATTCATGTGGTGCTCTAGAGTAAGCTTGCATTTTAATATTGTCTTAAGAGATAGCTGTTTTATGATCTAACAAATTTTGTATTATGCTTGAAATCAATTTAGAAAATAATTATACATACATTATCTTTCTGTGTACTATAATGAGATGTTTTTAAGGGTTCCTTTCAGTTGACACCAGTATTGAACTGCATATCAGTGAGCAAAACTTGTCCAATGTCCAACTCAGCAAACATTTAAGATGTCGCACATGGAATGTTGATGGTAAAACTTAGTGACCTGAAAGACAGCAAGGTGACATCACATGTATGTTTGTGTTGGTTAAGAAAAACATTAGCAGCACTCTCAACAAGCTGCTTGTTGGTACAGTAGTTTCTGTCCAAGTTACAAATGCCGTTGTCCGAAGTTCAGTTCTCTTGCAATGCAGTTAGTTGTTTTCTTCATTGAAATTGTTGTTATATTTTGGAGCTGTGGAACTATTCAATTTTATAATTGCAATCATGATAGAGGTACTTTGAATTTTACATACTGTGGGTACTTAGATTTTTTCACACATACTGTGGGTAGTTAGAATTTTTCATACTTTGTTACTTTAATTTTTCTGGAGTGTAACTTTCACTTGATACAGCTGGCAATGCTGCAGAAGAACTAGAATGAACTGGAGGCAGTAAATGGATGTTGTGCTACTGGTTTGCTTGGTTTGCTGCTACTTACCTGTTTACCGTTGCTATCTTAATGTTCACTGAGTAGGATGTTCAGCAGGTTTTGTTCACTGATATGCCATTCAACATTAGAGGAGTTGATTGAAAGTCAGGAAGCCTGTTTTTAATTATTTATAGCTGGCCTAGTTCCTACGTCCATACTTTTATTCTGTACTTGTATCACTCTAACATTTCCTGTATATGTAACATTTTAAAGAAACCAATAAAATGAAGTTTTATACTTCTTTAGGTGAATATGAGAGAATTGTCTCTCTTCATTTATTTTTAATCGTTTTAGTTTTAATTATATTGTGATCATAGACTGAATATAGTAAAATTAGTACTGACTCTTATTATGAGATAGAATAGTGGGAAATGCATATTATTTTATTGTCTTCTTGAATTCCATAAACATTAGAACGTGTGAAACATAACAAATTTAGGTCTTTATAATCAATATGATCATTTAAATCATTTTTTTCTACCTATTCTATTATGTAAAAATGTTACTTAAACTGTGAAATGAGTTGTTTTAATAATATTTGGAACTTCTTTTTGACTAATACAATTTGAATAACATATGGTATTAAATTGCCTTCTTAAAAATCTAATACTGTATTTAAAATCGATTTAGCCTGAACTTGCTTAACTGGAATCCATAATATATTTGCTAATATCCAGAGTTTATTTTATATTACTATCCAGTGTTTGCCAGTTTTAATAATATTTGTACATCTGTTTTAATATTAATAGGCTTAGGCATCTGACTACAATTTTTATATAGAATGGCTACTTGAATGTGACACGAATGCTCTTCATCAAAACTGTACATATCTTTCCATGTTATTTTAATAAATGATGCTGTTGTAGGAATTGGATTTTTTGATTATTTTAGTTTTATAACATAAATAACCTGTTCTTCTTAACTGGATAATTGGGCTTATCAATATTGATTACTAAAGTATTAAATTACATGCTAATTCAGAAGAGTTTTAGTTAAAGTGTATTGATTATGTTTAGAAACATCTTTGTTTTACAATTAACTTCATTTCCCATGTTGCTGTCATGATAAAGGTGCAAACAATTTTGTAAAATATAAAGACTACAGCATGCTATTTCACTTTTTTCACTCTTTTCTCAGTTTTTCTCAACAAACACACCCACAATATGATATTATGGTAAGTACTGACAGCCAGAAATTGAAACACTGTCAACCACTAATGTTGGCAAGTACAGAGCAAATATTTACATGTATCTGCAAGTATTGTGGGTAATTAAAATTACTTACCTATTTAGAGGACTTGCATCTTATTTACATTGCAATTTTACTACTACATCATCTTGTGCTAATTTTCAATTTGAGATGTTCCATCTGCAGAACCTATTTAAGAATGTGCCTTTCTATGAGGAAATAAACTAGTTTTGATGCATTCAACATGGAAATACAGTAGTTTAAATTAATTTAGTGAAGCATTGAAAGCTCAGTCTTCCATTATGTCATGGCAGGGATTTTCAGCTCTGAGAAGTTTTTTCAGGGGGCTGTCATTACTAGAAAAATGAAATGCAAAAACAACACACTTTTTACTTCAAAAAACTGCATGATTTGTCACTGTATAAAGTAAGGATGTTATACCCCCTCCAAAGGTTTGTTACTTAAAATTTGCTTTATAACATGACCAATACACTTTAAGCTTATCTGAAGTTCTGAATATATTTTGTTTGAACATAAAAAGAGAAAGTAACTTTACCAGTAAACAAATGTAATATAAATAAATAAACAAAAGACAATCATATTCAGAAAACTTGCATTTAATATTCCATGAAATACCCTTAAAAGAAAAATACACAAAATCTAAATTTGCTAAACAAATTATTTTATCTTGAAAGTTGAGTCATCTGATCATAAACTGGACATTTTATTCTGCAGTTACTCTTGGAATTTTTCTTCAGATAGCTGTCTTTAGTTTTCTCTCTTCCAACCCATTTATTGCAACCCGTAGTTTATAAAAATTCAAAGTCACATATATAGTGATGAAACAAGGTATATACTTAAAAATGTCATGCATCACGTTTCAAATAAATTATAGTTTAACACTTTACATTTAATATTATTTCAAATATGACTATTAATGGAAGACAAATGTTATATTAATGTCTAAGCATTATAGATGATGTATTTCTGAGCAAAGTTTCTTATAAGGAATCCGTTCCAAAAAAGTACATTTTAAGATAATAGCACATCATTACAAGTAAAGAAATAGCAACAAAAGCAGTTTCTTATGTTACATATTTTAATATATGCATTAAATGCTAGCATTGCTTTATATTAGTTTGAGATTATTGAGCCATAATAAGTAATTTCATCACTGATGCAGGATACTTTTAATGAATTATTTCATAAGGAATAATGACAATAGTTTTATAGAAATGTTAATTTATTGAATCAATGCTGCTTGTAGTATTGAACATCTTCAATCCTGTGTAAATGTTATCTTCAATCCTGCGTAAATGTTAATAACCATTTAGTATAACTTAGATTATATATAATATGAAAGTATTTGCATTTTTTATCTTCCTATTCTTTTTCTTTCCAATTATTTTCCATTCTTCCTTCTCTTTCCTTTTAACTCATTTTATTTTATCAGTAATGTTTTGTGCAATATTTGTGACATCCAGAATCAGTCAGTTGTTCCTGATTATCAAATAAAATTAACACATAGTCTTCTTAAGATAAGAATAGACAACCCTACAAACAAGACTAATTTATATTATATAGGTCATGTTTAAACGCCATCAGCATCATTACTTTCTAATGTTGAATGTAATTAATAGACAATGACTTCATTCTTATAGAACTACATAGCTATTATTTTTTTACGTTTATTGTGACAGTTTTAGTTATGTATATGAAAATAAATTTCTGAGAAATATAAATCATAATTTTATATAATTATGAAATTTCAAGTCAGGTATAAATTCAAATATTACTTATTTATATCAAAATAATTTGCAATATTTATGCAAACAACAAATACAGACAAAAGCATAAGAGACTTGTAAATCTAAATGTATATTGATTAGCAATAAAATGTGATCTTTTTCAAAATGTGTCATTCATAAAGTAACTTATATATCATCTATATGAAATAGATTGAAAAATGGAATAGGATATAGTGTAGATGGATACATTACTAAAGGTATCTGATCTTGTACCTTAAATCTCACCCCTATATTATTGCCTCTAAATCATACTTTGAGATGTGACTTGTTCTTGTTCTTATCCATGTTCTGGATCCTCGAAGATCTCCAGGGCATGTTTTTTTCCCTCTAAAAAGTTCCATTGTTGACACCCACTGTTTAGCTTCATACTGTTCCCCTATCCCTCACCAGGTTTTTCTCCTTCCTAGTTCTAATCGTAACACATCCTTTGTCAATCCTGTCAAAGATGTGTAAATAGTCATGTTCCATCATGCCCAACAACAAGTCTGGTGTAATTTCCTCCTGTAATTATTTAATATCTTTTGGCAAAATTCTCAAGGTATTCTCATTTTCCTTTGCTAGAATATCAATAGATTCTAAACAAATTTTGTCAAAAAACATAATCTTTTTTTATGAAAAGGTGAGCCTTCTTGTAAATCATTCAGGTACCTGAAGAAACATAATCATTTTGGTACCCATTTAGCAGCCACACTTTCCTGAAAGTAAAGATTGTCCAGTTGCAGTCTTCTCTATTTAGATAACTTTTCAGACTTAGCCAACTTTTGTTTTAAAGTCTTGTTGTTGGCCATAGTGACCCACGTATTGCTAGCTAAATAAGTGGCTGCCTAAGCCAGTCATTTAAAGCCATGGGGAGACTTTTACTAACAAGAAGCTTTGGTCTAGCACCCTGGGTTAAAACTCATTCTCACATGCAATCCTGGCATCAGAAATGCTAATATTAGATGTTGTTATTCTGTTTAAACTGTTAACAAGTTCTTTAGACTTACTTGGAAAAGAACATTCAGCAGCCCACTGAAAACCACTGCAAGCACCATCCACAGGAGAACAGGAGTTGTTGTCATAATTCCCCACACCAGATGCCTTAGAAAAAAATGTCTAAGCCATCCAGTTTTTAGGTGGTCGAGTCAATAAATTGATCAGCATTGTAAGATCAGTGGGAGTAAAGTTATGATTAGATACAGAAGATGAAAAAAATACGGATGGTAGTTCATTCCAATAGAACAGTTCCTGAGACATAATCCTGCACTGCCTCATCCTCAAATAAACAAATAACCAAACAACAATTCAGCCTGCAACTATACAAAATTTAAAAGAAAACAGTCTCCAAGGAAAGTGCAAGATGCACTCAAAGAGTTTAATTCATAAAAGCACTTTTGTTCTCTACAAGTAAGGTGAACTTCATCAGACAAAAATCTCCTTCATAGATTGTCCTTTTATAATCATTAAGTCCAGTGCTATCTTATGATGGAAGTATTACATTACATATATAAATTAATAAAACAATGAAAAACACAGTTCAAAATAGATAAAATTAAAAAAAAAATTCCTGTTGCAAATAGTGGACAAGCTAGAATATTGAATAAATAAAGAATTATAAATATCCCTAATATTAAAATAAAATAGCAATCACACCATGCAAGTAAATATGCATCTTTCTGAAAAACAAAAGACTGTTGATGGACACCATGTTGTTTAATGCCTTGGGGTGGAGTTCATGGCATCTAAAACACTTACTAATATATTTACATTTTTTAGTGCAAACCTCTCAATTACCCCTGTCATAACAATGGAACTTACTCCAAAACAAAGAAAATAAATGTCTTAAATTTTGACAATCATTATAATATTTGTATAGTGCATTACTGTTGCCCCGTTTACTAATCACATATGTATGTTGGTAAACCCTGTTTTTTAAAACATTTACTGTCTTACCAGCATAAAATACAGGACATGTGACACATTATGCTAAATAGATGACTCCTTTGGTGTTGCTGCTGAATTTGCCATTTGGATAAACAGGTTTTGAAAAATTCCCAACTGCAAAGTTCACCTCTTCTGTAATATATCTACATTGCGCACCAGCCATGGGGACTGCTGCAGCACCATTGATTGTGAATATTGTTTTTATGGTGGTGGGAAAAGTTATTTATTTTTACATCAGTTTACCTAATCAACATCAGGACCTACCTGAGATATTTGGATGATATTTTTATCCTTTGGTCAGGTGGTTTGAGTAGGTTAAGTGAATTTTTGATCTACATCACAACATCACCTCATTTTTGGTTTTTAAAGTTTGATGCAAATAAACTTGATTTTGTTGGATGTTACTATTAGGAGAAATGTTATAGACAACTATTTTTCTTCTACTGTGTTCAGGAAAGAGACATATTTCAACAGTCTTCTACATTATAACAGCCACCACCCCCTATGGCAAAAGAAAAAATGTGGTTAAGAGTCAATTAATCAGGCTGTTCCATCTCATTTCTGATTAAACAATATTTTTGGATGAAGTCAACAAAATTATCAAAATGTTTCAAGATAGACACTATCCAACTGACTTTATTGATGTTTTTAAGAATTAAATCATTAAAGACAGGTCCCACCATTACAGACCAGTAATGAAGTACAACCTTCCTGATCTGGAAACCAAGGCAAATGTGGTGGATCATGACAAACATGGGTCTCTTTTAGACAGTGAAACTGGGAATTTATTTAACAGCACATAGTTTGTGGCTTTAGTGAGGCCACCAATAAGGTGAGAAATATCCTCCAGAGGAACTGGCAGAATTTTATAATAACACAATGTTTGGGCTTACTTTTGGGTAACAACCCCACTATGGTTTCTAGAACATGGTCTAATTTTAAAAAAGATTTTTGAAAAAGGTAGTAAAAGCATGTTTAACTCTGATGTGGCTTTTAAGGACATGCTGAAATGAGGTGCATGTGTCAAAAATGTAGATATATTGCAGAAAGGGGTGAACTTTGTGGTTGGGAATTTTTCAGAACCTGTCTATCCAAACAGCAAATTCAACTGCAACACCAAAGGAGTCACATATTTAGCACAATGTGTCACAAGTCCTGTGTTTTATGCTGGCAAGATTATAAATGTTTTAAAAGCCAGGATTTACCAACATACATATGTGATTAGTAAAATGGAGAACAGTAATGCACTATACAAACATTCTAGTGATTGCCAACATTTTAAGAAATGTGTTTTCTTTTGTTTTGGAGAAAGTTCCATTGTTTGACATGGAGGTTTATGTTGAAAAATATGAACTATATTGGCAAGTGTTGTTAGATGCCACTAACCCCTCAGCATTAATGACAGGGTGACAATCAACAGTCTTTTGTTTTTATTTATTTATTTATTTATTATTTGTTTACTGGGAAATCCAACTGAGACAGAGCCCATTTTCAGTGGAAGCCTGGGGAGAAAGATTCCAGATGCACATCTTTGGAATGTGGGAGAAAACTGGAGTGCCCAGAGGAAACTGACAGAAACAGAGAGAGGACATGCAGACTCTGCACAGAAGGCACTCCATCCAAGAATTAAACCAGAAAACCTCTTGCTGTGAGGCAACAACACTAACCACTGCACTTTAATTGCTTGGGGGAATGATGTTTCATTTTATTTTAATATTAGGGATGTTTATAATTCTTTATTCAGTATTATAATTTGTTAACTATTTTGTAACTGGAATTTGTTTTTAATTTTATATATTTTGAACTGTGTTTTTTCATGTTTTTATTACTTTATATATGTAATTTAATACTTCCACCACCACAAGATGGCACTGGACTTAATGATTATAAAATGACAATCTATGAGGGAGATTTTTGTCTGATAAAGTTCACCTTACTTGTAGTGGACAAAAGCACTTTTATGAATTAAACTTTTTGGGTATATCTTGTACTTTCCTTAAAGTCTGATTTTTTTTTTTTTTTTTTAAGTTTGTAGACAGAATTGCTGTGTTACATATAATATTCAGTAGTGAAGAATTTAGATCTGTCACTGAGCTACCGCCATCCCTCAAAAACTTTTTTTCTCAAAACTGTTGAGCCTACAGGCACTTATAAGACTGTGTATGAAAAAACTGTGATGTTAAAAATACTGCTGAACTTTGCCTGGAAAACATGAATATAACAGCTATTGAGGAATATACTGTATAGAAGCTGTGCTTTAAAAGACACTAATAAATGGTGTGAAGAGTTGCAAGTATTAGGAAACAGAGACATTGCTGAATTGAGAAGAAAGCTCTATTTAATATGAGACACTGCTGAGTTTTGTGTGTATGTAGAGACTATGAATTAACTATGCATAAACAAATTTTACAAGGCCTTATCAGCTATGTCAAGAAAAAAAATGTGTGTGCTTGTTCCAAACATAAGATAGAAGTAACAAAGATGAAAAAATTAAACAGGTAGAAGAAGAGCAAAGGGGAATGATACTTGAGCTTGAATGACAGAACTAAGTCACTTTCAGGCACTTGTAGAGATTGTATGTTTGATCTTTTAATTATGAAAACGATCTCAGAAGTAATGCCAGCATTGCCCTGAGCTTATCACTAATTGTATTACCCAAACATACCCTGAAGATATAGATAATATACTTGCATTTAATTTTAACTCCAACTTCTTTACTCACCTCCAAACTTCTGAGTACAAAGAACTACCCTGGCAATTAACCCTAAAAAGATACTACAGCTTGTGACTAAAACTACAACCTCTGTGGGTTGAGATAACATCTTGTCTGTTTCCTGCACAGTATGAAATCCCCCCAGCAACATCCCCCACTGGATATGTAGGATGAGTCTAACAAAGCAGATGTATTTTCCTAGCATGAGGTAGACCCCCACTATAGACCCTGGCAAATATATACATGTCAGCTTCACCAGCATCATTTTCAAGGTGATGAAATGTACCATCATGGACCTCATAGACAGGGACACAAGGATTTATAATCCTGAAACTGAAATTAATTTGGATTTGTAATAGGTTGATCATGCCTATTAAACCTACTTGATTTCTTTGAAAGAGTCACAGAAATACTAGATGAGTGTAACGCTGTATATACAGCTTATCTCAGGTTAGCTAAGGTTTTTGATACTGTAGCCCACTCTGACATCATTCAAAAGCTGGTCAAACTCAATATAAATCCTTATGTATCCCATTTGATTGCCAAATGGCTCACTGATAGAAACCAATCTAGTAGAGTTAAAGACACACTATCTATCATGAGACCTGTCACCAGTAGTGTACAGCAGGCTCTGCTTTTGTAACACTTCTATTTTGCATCTATGTCTCTGATATCAAATTCAACAGTAAAGACTTCCAGCTGACCCAATTCATAGATGACGTCAGGCTAGGAGTTATCATTAAATTCCCCTGGTGATACTCAGAGTCTGCAAAAAGGGCTAATCTGGACAAATTCATGGTATCAGGATTACATTCTGAAGCTGAACTCCAAAAAATGTAGCACCATACAGTCTGGGGAAACAGAAACTCTTGTACACCTACCATATAAATGACAGGCTTCCACAAATAGATGCTATCTAGACACCTAGCATCCTTTTTGGATAGTGAATACTCCTTTGACCACCATGTTTCCTCTGTCATTAAGAATGTATTCTACTTCACCCAATTAATTACAAAGGGCATCTCCCTTCTGTCAAAAGAGGTCATCATACCACTCCATTTATCACTTATGATACCCACACTAAAATATAGTGCATCCTTTTTTTATCCAAACACCTACAATGAGGAAACCCATTGGTTCTTTATTACAAAAATCTTGGATATGAGCTCCCTATATTTCCAGGAGCATCTAAAAGCACTGTCTCTATTCTCTGTCACCTACAGACACTAATGGTGATATCTATGCCTAGCCTAGAAACCTGTAAATGATCCAATCCTGCTTGATATGGTAGTAGCACAAATACAAGATGAAGGGGGTTTATATGTATACTGCAAGATAAATGGGACTTAATGAGACAGATATCTCTGCCAAATAATTCCTTACCAGTGGAAAAAACCCTGACCATCTGTAAAGCAAACCACATCTCTCATTTTCTTCAACTCTTACTTAAACATATGAATTGATTCATTGCCTAGCTCCCTACCCATATAGACAAGGTTGATAACTAGATGTGTTTACAATGCGATTGTAGTGGAATACCTTAAAAAGGCTTAATTGGAAGAAGTCTGTGAAACCATGAATCTATGAACCCATGAACTCCACTTCTAAGAAAAATTAACTGTACTGCAGGACATACTTTTAAATAACTTCAAAACTTTCTGAAACTGAAACTGAAACTCTGACTTCAAACAGTATTCATAGACCCAGACACTCTCTGGGTGTGCTACTTCCTTCTCCAGCTATTACTAAGGCACACCTGAGTTAACTCTTCTAATATACCTTTCCTCTGAGTGAGTGAGTGACTGACTCAGAATCTTTATAAACAGTCTTTAATTTGTAAGAATTACACAAAGTTCTTATTTGGTATTTTAGAGATTGTTAAGAAAGACATAACAGGCAGTGCATGGGAAACCACTATAGAATACACAAAACTTTACTGGCAGCTGTGTTTAAATGCAATAATGTTCACAGGTATTAATGATTGTGTATCTGTTATTTTATTTTTCATAGGTATATTATGTATTATTTTGTTT
This sequence comes from Protopterus annectens, assembly GCF_019279795.1. Classification (NCBI taxonomy): domain Eukaryota; kingdom Metazoa; phylum Chordata; order Ceratodontiformes; family Protopteridae; genus Protopterus; species Protopterus annectens. The sequence goes on from NC_056731.1 coordinate 1,416,312,300, forward strand.
CCTCCCACATCCCAAAGACATGCTGCAGGTGGATTGGACACTCTAAAATTGGCCCTAGGTGTGAGTGCGTGTGTGTGTGTGCCTTCTGTGGAAGGTTGGGCGCCGGGCTGGCTACTCGACATTGTAAAACTCCACTGCCAATCATGAGCAGACAGGTGATCCACTGTGGTGACCCCTAACCGGGAAAAGCCGAAAGAAGAAGATATTATGTATTATTTTGGTTTGATAAATCGCTTTATATGGTATGTTTGCTGCTTAACACCAAAAGGTGCACAACAAAAGTTCATAATAGCTTTATGGAAGTGTTTTTTTTTTTTTGTTTTTTTTTTTTGATACATTATTTACATGCAAGGTATTATTCATAGGGCCTTATATATGGTGGATATAAAAAGTTTACACACTACTGTTAAAATGCCAGGTTTTTGTGATATAAAAAATGAGACCATAATAAATAATTTCAAAACTTTTCAGACCTTTAATGTGACGTATAATCTGTACAATTCTATTGAAAAACAAATCTGTTAAGAGAAAAATATAAAACGTACAATAAGCTAGTTGCATAAGGGTGCACACCCTTAAACTAATTCTCTGTTGAAGCACCTTTTGATTTAATTACAGCATTCAGTCTTCTTGGGTAGGAGTATATCAGCATGGCACATCTTGACTTGACAAAATTTGCCCACCCTTCCTTGCAAAAGCACTCCAAATCTGTCAGATTGTGAAGACATCTCTTGTGCACAGCCCTCTTCAGGTCACCCCACATATTTTCTATTGGATTTAGGTCTGGGCTCTGGCTGGGCCATTCCAAAACTTTAATTTTCTTCTGGTGAAACCATTCTTTTGTTGATTTGGATGTATGCTTGAGGTCACTGCTGTGTTGAAAGGTGAAATTCCTTTTCATCTTCATCTTTCTAGTAGATGCCTGAAGGTTTTGGGCCAAAAGTGATTGGTATTTGGAACTGCTCATAAGCAACCCCAAAGCATGATACTGCCACCACCATGCTTCACTGTGGGGATGGTGTTCTTTTGGTGATGCAAAGTGTTGTTTTTGCACCAAAAGTACCTTTTGGAATTGTGGCCAAAAAGTTCAACCTTGGTCTCATCAGACCATAACATATTTCCCCAGGGTCTATATTAGAACATAAAAGTTTCAAAACTTCGAATGTTCTAATATCGAACCCTATTCAGCGAAAGCTGAAAACATCGAACATACAGAACAACGATTTTTTTCCTAGGGAAAAATTTGCTGTTTCAAAACACACACACACAACACAAGCACACCAAACAAACAGCAATCCACACACATACACCTAAAATCTTACACCTAACCCTACACTAAACTATACACACACCACTAACTATCCACTTACCTTAACCCAAACCCTAACATTAAGGTCCATCACTATCGCACGCTCACCACACCCGCACCCTAACCCTAATTCACCTACCCTGCCCTAACCCTCATGTCCACACAATCGCACACCTGACCCGCGCCTTAAACCTAACTCACCTAACCTGCCCTAACCCTCACTTCCACACAATCGCACACATACCTAACCAACGCCCTAACCCTAACTAACCTAACCCGCACTCAATCGCACACTTACCTGAACCCGACCCATAACTTTCCACCGCAGCAGTGAAAATACCAAAGCAACAGAAACAGACAACCAAATTCTTTCCCTAGGAAAAAAATCGGTTTTCTGTTGCTTTGATATTTTCAGCTTTCACTGAATAGGGTTCGATATTAGAACATTTGAAGTTTTGAAACTTCGATGTTCTAATATAAACCCATTTTCCCACATGCTTTTGGGAGACTTAATGTACTGTTTTGCAAGTTTTAGACAGGCCTGCATGTTTTTCTGTGTAAGAAAAGGCGTCTGTCTTGCAACCCTACCCCATAGTCCAGACATATGGAGAATATGGGAGATTCTTGAAAATGTTGTACACAACCAGTACTTGCCAGAAATTCTTGCAGCTCCTTCAGTGTTACTGTAAATCTCATGGCAGCCTCCCTGACCAGTTTTTGTCTTGTCTTTTCATAAATGTTGGAGAGATGTCCAGTTCTTTGCAACGTCTCTGTTGTCCCATATTTTCTCTACTTTTTGATGACTGTCTTCACTGTGTTCCATGGTATGTCCAATGCTGTGGAAATGTTTTTTGTACCCTTCTCTTGACTGATACCTTTCAACAATGAGTTCCTTTTGATGCTTTGTAAGCTCTCTGTGAACCACGGCTTTTCCTGTAGCAGGCAACTGAGTAAATGTCAGGAAAATCCTGCTAGGACAGCTGAATTTTATTTGGGGTTAAGCAATCTCTTTAATTGATGGCAGGTTTGTATCCAAGAAGATTGAATATTGTAATTAAATTAAAAGGTGCTTCAACAAAGTATTAGTTTAAGGGTGTGCACACTTATGCAGCCAGCTTATTGTACATTTTTTATTTTTTATATTTTTTCCCATATCAGATTGTTTGTTTTTCAATTGAATTGTACAGGTTATAGGTCACATTAAAGGTGGGAAAAGTTTTGAAATTATTTATTGTGGTCTCATTTTTTATATCACAAAAACCTGGCATTTTAACAGGGGTGTGTAAACTTTTTATATCCACTGTATGTAAGAATGTATTTAATGTTTTTTGAACATGTGATTGGGAAAGTATATAAGTAAGTAACTTGGTTGGTTAAAGTTTGTTCTGAAGAAGTCCCTATTGATTGTTAAAGGGACAAAAGTCTATGTTGTATTGATTGCCACTAAACCATTTAAGATTTTATTTACTTTCATTAAATGAAAAAGATTTTTTTTTATCCTGCTTTCTGCTTTTTTAGGTCAGCCACTACTCAAAGTCACTTTAGAAACACCTTCTGGTTTTGAGGCTCACAATTAACCCTTTCATTGCTGGTTCCATAACATTCTACATTACATTGTCCCTCTCAGGTCAGTTGAATGGCACAACAACCAAAGACACACCACAGAGTCTGGCTGATCCAAGGCAATAGGTTTGTCTACCAAGGTCACTATCTTTAACAAAACACAAAACGTGGACTCTATATTTTGTACTGCATAGTTATTTTACTCAAAGTTTTTTCCTCTCTCTTTCTCATCTACTAGGGAAATAGTCACATGTCTTGTACTGATCAGTATGCCTCAAACAGCTTCTGCTCATGTAGACTAGAACATAACTATCCTATGATTCACCATAATGCATTGTCAGTGTAGACTCACCCTCATTCTGCTGGCATTCTTTGAATGCAGAACTTTAGACTGAAATGAATGCACAGAGCCCGCATCTTCTATTAATAAAGTCATTTTAGTAGGTTCTCAGCAGCATGCCTCTCAACTGTCAAGATTTTTGCAGAATGTCCAAATATTTGTCTCTTATTTTTGGTCTGTTCCTCATAAAATTTATGATTTTCTAGCAAATCATTGGAATTGAAGTAACTAAATAATACTAAATAATGACAGATGGTTTGAGTTTCAGACTTCATATCCTTCAGAAAACATATAATTATAACAAATCTGTCATTCTATCAACTTTCTAAGTTTATAGGAGCAATATTTAAAATCTGCCCCTACTTTTGATCCTTTGCCCCTCCCCCCATTTATTCTGGCTTTGTCCCGATTTTTTGGGCTGTGAGGTTGAGAGGTATGCTCAGCAGTGCTTTCCCCATTTGATCAAGATGTATGCACTCCAGAAGACACGTGCCCATTTAGTTTTCAATAATTGCCATAAATATTTTTTAATCATGGTTAAATCCTGAGATTGGTCTATATGAACCCACTTGTACTGGATCCATGCCTGGTTTCATTATCATTACTATAATGGTTTGGTTCCGTAATGAAGTGGTAGAATCACTAGTAACAACTCTGTTGGCTAAGATCTTAAACATTTTATAAAGATCTCCTTCCCCTCCAGGTAAATTTCTATATTAAGATCATTAGAGCCCAGCAACCTTTATTTGTTTTTCTTTTCATAAGAATCTACTCTATTTCTACCTGTTATCTGTGTTACCATACTTTGGGCTTGGTCATTTGTTAATTTTACTTCTTGGTCAAGTTTCAAAAAAACTGAGACCTCCTTTTGTTCTACTCCCCACAGATTGTCTGTGATATATAATTGTTCATAGTATCTTGAAAAGCTATTTAGAATAACTTTAGGTGTAACTGCAGTGCCTCCCATGCTTGTGTCCTGTATCCTAATGATCAGACTATTTACATATTGGTGTCTTAACTGAATTGCTATAATTTTCTTATTCAAGCTAATGTTCTTAGTCTTTTAATTTCAACCATTTTTTTTATGAGTTCTATTCTTTATTCAAAGTATTTCTGAAGCTGTTCCTTTAATTGCTCCACTTACTTCTGGCTCCACTTTCTCGAATTGTCTCAATAACTCTCCATGTAATTTTCTTTTTTTTTTGGTAAATACTTTCACTCTATTTGACTTAGTGGAGTTTATTCCCTTCAGGACATGTACCCACTGAGTGTTAATCTTATCCCATAAAAATGATATTAACATCTCAAACTTCTCAGATAAACCATCCTGACATCTATATATTTTATATAGCTCTCTATGAGATTCCTCATATTTACATAAAAGCATATTCACTTTCTAATGTCTTTGTGAACTATCTTGGGTAAGTTTCATTTTCAGAATTAATGGGCCATGGCTGGATAAAACTGCAAGATGTGTATTTAACCCCTGCACAATGAAACAATGCTGTTATGTTATAAGGATTTTATCTGTTCTAGAGAATGATTGGTATATGAATGAATGAATTAATGAATGAATGAATGAATGAATGAATGAATGAATGAATGAATGAATGACAAGTATACAATTTCAGTGTCTACAAAAGATACTTATGAATATCTACTATTCTCATAGTCATTACAAATCTTTTTATATTGGGGTATATATCATTATTGGACCTGTATAGGCTTCATAATTTGACAAACTATTCTCCAGTTCTTGGCCCATAAGCCTAAGCCTTCTGGAATATGTATCCATCCCCTGAACATTCTAGCCATGTCTACTTGTCCCACTCCCTGTAGTATGTAGAGCTTCACCAATGTAACTTTCTGTTCTTCAAGCAGACTTTTTGCTATTGCAAACCCTCCCTTCCATGTCAAATTTAATATCGAATTGCTCAGAGGAGGTATTCAGGTATCCCCCTAATCTGTTTAGCCACTCATCCTCTTCTGTCTCCAGAATAGGAAGCAAAGCCCCCTACTTCCTTCCCAAACTTTGTCACTGATGACATTCATTTTTGGTAAGATGGTGGCTCCTGGAAAAAGAAAAAATGTATATGCAAAGGTTCTGGCCCTTTTAATCATATTATTCTAAGTACTAATACTCTGATAAGTAATGTTTGCTATAACCTTTTTGATATTATTCTCTGTTTTTGTTGTTTTATCCCACAAAATTCTTCAACTGTGAGTGCTCCATATTCAGTTCCATTTGCCATGCATTTCCTCCTATACGCTAGATGGATCCTCTTAATTTGATCGACCTTCTGAATTGCCAAAGCCATATGGCCGAGACCATATGACCGACATTTCAGAAGGTCAAAACTAAAATTAAAAAAAAAAAAAAATTTGTTGGGGGGGGGCAAGCCCTGACCCTGCACCCCTCACACCCCCTGCTAATTAAATATACCAACTCTGAGATTACACTACATTGAGGAAAATGGCAAATTTCCCATTCCGCAATGTACGTCAATCTCCATTCACACTGTTCAACCTTCCAAAAAGTCGGTCATATAGTTTCGGCCATATGACATTCAGCATTCTGGAAGGTCGATCAAATAAAGGGGGATCTGGCTAGACATATACTTGTTGTATTTCTCCATTTTAACTTACTGATGTCACTTAGCAACTGTTCTTTTGCTTTTATCTTTGGCAAAGTAAGCTTTTTATTTTAAGCATCCCCATTAGAAGTACTTGTTTTTTTTTCTCGTTGTTACATCAGTGACGAATTATAAATAAGGAAGTAATATCAATGTACCCAAATATAATTTAAGAGTTTATATATCAACTCTATCCAACCATGAAAAGAGCATGACAAAAACTGTCTTCCAAGGAGGAGACAAACTGTCCCTAATTGGGGAGAAGCGTGGGATGGGGTTGTGTCATCACAGCTAATCCTGGGAGTAATTAAAAATGCATCTCCCATATTTTCCACTTCTCTTCTCTTACCCTCCAACCACCATGCAGATTTTTTTCCTATGAAAAGGTTGTCATAAAACCTTATACTTCTCCCAGTAATCCACTCTGCAAAAGGTGCATCAACTCAATCATTCACACTGAGCTTAGAACTTTAAGCCGTTAAGATATTGTATATATTGTGAATAGTTTTCTACTTCAAAAACATGCATGTTAAGCAAGCATATCCAGAATTCCTCACTTGATGTATGTAACTGACTTCCACACTCAACACTTCAGTGCCATTGCTCAAAGGAAACAGTATAACCCTTAACCTCTCTCTCTATGAATTCTGCTAACTATGCTTGTGAATATTCTTATTTTTTAACTCTCTTTACAATGTTATCTTGTATACTCCTGTATTTTATTGTAACTGAATTTGTACAATGCTTTCTTGGAGCTTTTCTCCCCGGGCCTCCACTGAAAACGGGTCATGTTGGCCCAGTGGAGTTCCCCGGTAACCAAACTGGAAATAAATAAATAAATAAATATTTCTATTACAGTATTTGCAGAACTAGGTAGAAACTGAGGCAACTGTGCTAATTTATTTACAAAATGGATAAGTATACCATATCAGACAAAACAGGAATTAATTACACTGTCATAGTCCATAGGGTCATAGTTTTATAGGTGTATACTAGGCTAACGAACAATGGGACTTTTGTAAGCCTAGCTAAGCATCCCAATTGTATACCACAAGTTCATGTGCCTTAGAGATTATTTTAAGGGTTATATGTAAGCTAGGGCAAGATTTACAAAATGCCTCTGTCCATTAAAAAACATAGATGCTAAACCTGGGATGTATTTCCAATTTTATATTTGCTGGCCCAGGTTTCTGTTGAAAAGGGTTAGGGAAGAGCTCTGCTTCACATGTATGTGAAGCTCATTCCAGAGAAGAACTCTCTAAGACATATACCTATCCTCTGTCCTTCCAATGTGTTCTATTTATGTTGCAAGCTAAGTTTAAATCCCTAGAGCAAGTAATTCTGATGGTATTCATTTTGTAGAAATGCAAAAGGTCTATCAGAATGGGATCCAAAGATGCCTTGTATGCCAGGCATAGTTCGTCTCTTGACAGTCTATAGGAAATGGATTCTAGAGATAGGACTTTGAGGTGATCTGCACAGGACATGTTGTTTACACCCTGTATTCTTATGAGGAACCTCTGTAGACATTCCACTTGTTGCATGTGACTGGTCAGGTGTATACTAAAGGGGGCATTGTACTCAATGATGAGCCTCATGATGGCTGAATATACTGGCATTATGACTTCCTTGGACCTAGATGCTGTGACCTTGCTTATACGTTGAGCAACACAGAATGATTTCTAATGATTCTGACACATGTTCATCAAAAGTCAGGTTGCTGTCTACATATGTACCCAAATCTCTGACTACTATTTCTTCTCTGAGGAGTGCATTATCAATGAGGTAATTTCCTAGGGTGGATGACTTCCCAAAGAGTACTATTATAGATTTCTTGGCAATGAGTTTTAAGCTGTGAATTTGGAACCAGTAATTTGTTTGTGCTAGTCCTTCCTGTAGGATGCTAGTTTCTTGAGGGGATTATGTGACTGCTCATATGTAAATTTGGTCTGCCAGGGACCATTGGCATTGGCCTTGATTTCCAAGAAGTACATGCCAGAAAGAAGCAGACCCAGCACAGAGCCTGAGAGACTCTACTAGTAGACTAGCCTCTTTGTGGAGGTAATCTCCCCTAACTTCCTGGGTCCTGAGAGCCATCTGGCTATCCAATGAGTAACACAGGTGTTTATTTATATACCCATGAGTCTGTTTTTTCAATACCTAAATAAAGTATTGTATGAAATGCATTAACCAGGTCAGGATAGGCAGTATGCACCATTTGCCAGCATCTGTTGCATTTGTGATCTTTGCAAAAAAAGTCCACCAGGTTGAGTTGGTAAGATCTGCCCTTGTCAGAACTAAACTGAGCTGGATCCAGTATTTAAATGTGTGCTATGTCCTTATTAATCATTTCTATGATAATTCTTTCCATGACTTTGCATATGAGACTAGTCAGACTTATAGGTCTATAGTTCCCTGACCATTGTTGGGGCACACTTTTGCAGGGGGATGACCAGTGTACTTCTCCACTCACATGGTACAGAGCCTGTCTGGAGGTTATGGTTGAACAGTGACTCCAGTGCTCCCAATAGGTCATATTTCAGACTATTAAGGAGGCATCCTGGGATATTATTGGAGTCCATCAATGCAGTGTTTCTGACCTTAGAGAGTGCATCTAGGAATGCTCCCTAGTGATAGCTGGAGGAGAGGCTGTTTGATGGTATTCCCTGGGGGATGGGACAGCCAAGGGGATAAGCTGGAGCACAATAAGCTCTGCACTCTGCTGTGTCCTGCTTGCAAGGTTTTGGGCATAGCTAAAGATGGATGTCCTTTGCCTGGGAGGCTACTTTTACTTCTAATATGGCTTTAGTAGACTTAATATGCCCACTAAGTTGTTTGTTAGTTTAGATTGATGATAGCGTTTGTTATCATGCTAGGTATAGCACTTCCTAATCTTGGATATGACTTTTTTTCTTTTGTTGTACAATCTGTTTATTTTTGGATTCCACTAGGATGGATTTTTTTAGTTAATTCTAGGACTATTTCTGGCAGGTACAATTGTCTATATGAATGAATTTATATTAAAACAAGAATATATTCAGTTATATTTATTAACATATTTAAATTAATACATTTAGGTGAGGTCTCTAAATTGTGAAACTCACCCTTCCTTTATCTCTTGTTTTGCTTTATTATACTGACAAAAATATTATTTCCATTAAAAATAATTGTAACCAATATTTTATCTTTTGCTTAAAATTGCAAGTTTTGTTTTTTTTCTCTTATCATTTGCTAAAACTTGTCTGTTCATTATTCAATATCAGTTTTAGAAGTTCCACTTTAAAGACCTATATTATATTTTTGTACTTTACGCCTTGCTTCAGTGCATTATGTTACTTATGTAGAGCTGTTTAGACTAAGTCCCTCCATCCACCTTAGTAATGCCTGCTAACCCTAATCCTAAACCAGACACCTCCCCTAACCCTAACCCCACACCTTACCTTACAAAAAAATCTATAACACTATCACTATTCAGGTAAATTAGAACTTAATGTCATGGTCTAGTTTTGGTCTGAAGATCCTTTGCACATTCACTGTTAGGGCTTTTTGCTGTTAAGAGTGTTCAAAATATTTTGACAGTTGTTTTGTTTTCAACATTTGAATATGATCATTCATAATAGAATCATATATATATATATATATATATATATATATATATATATATATATATATATATATAAATACAGACACACAAACCCCCGTGAAACTCCGCCTCCCACCCCGGAACTTAAATATACCAATGCCGAGATCGCACTACAGTGCAGAAGTGGAAATCTTTCCATTCCACACTGAAGGGAGATGCCGGTTCCCCATGGCATAAAATATGGAGATATGTAGGGACGTAGATGAGGACAAGTATGTAATATATGAAATATCTTAGTATCAAAGATTAAAGCCTTAAGGGCTGAGTTTTATAACGAGTGTTGAAGCCATGAGTTGAAGAATAAGTTCTACCTTACAACACAGTTCATGTATCACACAACCCAAGTCCCCACATACTTCAAATATGCAATTTTTTTAATTTATTCTTTTTTCTTTCTTTCTTTTTGTGTGCATTAGTGCAGTGTTCTCTTTTGATTTTAATGTGGCATATTAGTTGCCAAAGTTTATAATAAATAGCACTTTAGTACAGGTAGATTTTCTAGATTTATATAAATGGAATGGCTTGCAAATGGTTTGAACTCTAGTTCTGATATAAATTTTAGTTTATTTTATCATACCAATAGTCATATTTATTTTATTAGTACTCTTGAGAAGGTTCATTAGAATTTATTATTTTTTTAAGTTTACTTATGCTTATTATTTCGCAAGTTATTGTTTTATTTTATTCATTTATTTATTTATTTATTTTACTCTTCTACATTAAATTTTTGTTCTCATTGGAGCAAAGATAATTTTTGAAGAGGATGGTTTTGGTGGTGGCCATTGTTGTGTTACATGATTGTGTGTGCATGTATTGTTGTGCTCTGTATGTACAGATACTTTATTTTTACATTGTAACGAATGGGGAAAATGGTTTATGCTCCCAGTTTTTCTTTACTTTTTTTTTTTTTTTTTTTTTTTTTTGTCATTTGCTTTTTTGTATGTGTGTGTCTTTCTATTTGATTTGATTCACAAGATACAATCAACCAGTACTGTATATATACATTGCTTTCATGCCGTTACAGTGCTCTGCTTCCAGAGTAATAGTGCAGATCCACATTGAGAAACTGAATATGATAAGGAATATACATTTACACTTACATATTTCTTCTACATGATCACTTTACTTATTTTCTTATGTTTTTCAGTGGTGTTTTTTTTCTCCCCTTGATTTCCCTTCTCTTCCTCCTTCTTTAGTGATTGCTTTCCTGTATCGTTTCACCACCCTCCTCCCCTTTTCATACTGCCTTTTCACTTCTCTGTGAGTTTTTTCATCCTTTCTTAGCCTATTCTATGATTACCTCTGACTTCTAGGATGATTTCCCCTCCCCATTTACAGTTGCCTCTTCCCCTACAATTCTTTCCTTGCTAATGATATCTGACCTGTACTCTGGATCTAATGATGTTCTAATGATATGTCTTTCTCCTGCTTTTTGTCATTCATTCAGTGTTCTTCCTGCTCCTTTTCTTAGTTTTATTTCTTGTATTACTTTCCTCAGAACATTGGTATTATTTATTTTATGGGTACCTGTTGCTCCTGTCCAGTTGTTGGCAATTTCAAATTTTACTCCTCCACCCTTGGTTAATATCTATTCAATTACTTTCTTACCATTTTTCCTGGTTTGTGTCTAGTCCTAAAAGGCATAGGTCTCACCTGTTTTGGAATGTTGTTCACCATATCTTTCCCCATTCTTCCAGCCCCTTCTCCCATTTCTTTCTTTACCCAGTTGCATTCCCAGAACATGTGTGTAATTCCTGTCTTTTCTGTGCCACATCTCCAACGTGTGTCACCATTTCCACCTCCTTTATGTTTATTTCTTGAGGGTGTTAGGTACCACCTGTGTAGTATTTGCATCTGTGTATCCCATCTGCTGTTTAGGATTTTTGTGGTATTAGTCAGCCTCCATATCTCTTCCCATTCCTCATCTGTAGCAATTCATCTTTTGCTTTCTTTTTCCATTTTTCCCTAAATCTCTGTCTTTGTTTTTCTTCACTTTCCTGCCAATGTTTTTGTAAATCAGTCCACTTCTCCCTTTCCTTCTGTTTTTTATCTATTTCTTCTTTCCTTCAGTGGGCTCTGCTACCTGGTTTTTTTTTTTATCATTTTCTCCTATTTTCCTTAATATTTCTTCCACCCTGATTTTTTCCACCCACCCAGCCTCCTTTTATTATTTTCCATACTTCTTCCCATACCTCTCCTTTAATTGGTGTTATCCGATCTTCCTGGTGGATTTGTCCTAGCTTGTGCCAATGCTCATCTGCCATGATTCTTTTGTTTCTTCCCATCATTCTTTCCCCACTCCTCTTTTTCACATGCCTCTCCCTCTAAACCTATAATATTTTCTAGCATTCCCTTTAGTCCTATTTGGTTTAGTTCTAGTTGGGTCTTTGCCTTTGCAGTTTCTCTTGAATTTTTCTTTACTTTCTCTCTCTTCCTATTTTTCCTCCCTGTCTGATTTTGCCTAGTTTCTTTTCTGTTGTCCTTAACCATCGGTTTATGGTGTAGGCTTTGGCATATCTCTGTCTGCTGTTTGCCTAGTTTCTTTTCTAATCTTTGGCCTGAGGAAGCAACCAGGGCTGGTTGTGAAAGCGCTTACCTACAATAAAGAAAATTGGATTTATACTGTATTTTACAGTGGGTTTTTTTTGCTCCTTCAGTGTAGTTTTAGTAGTATTAGGAGTTTACGTTTTTTCTGGACATTTGCCTTGGTGTGTTTACTCCTATACTTCATAACTGGGCTTCTCCTTCTTTTTTACTAGTTTCTTTTCTGTTATCCTTAACCATTGGTTTATGGCATAGACTTTGACATAGCTCTGAGGGTCTATATCAGAATATCATCATTTCAAAATGTTGAAGCACATTTATTCAACATGAAAATGTCAAACGCTGAATTTGTTGAACGGTCAAAACATCAATTTCAGTTGGCTATTCTGTCATACGTGCCCTTTCCCCAACTGTAGTGTGGTCTCAAAATTAGAATATTTAGTTAGGGGGGTGTGGGGGGGTGAAGCCCCCCACTTAAATACATTACTTTTTATGTTGTGTTGTTTATTGACCTTCCGATTTTGTTGGCCGTTCTGTCACATGTGCCCTTTCCCCACCTGTAGTGGATGTCTCGGAGTTAGAATATTTAGTTAGGGAGTGTGGGGGGACAGCCCCCCTTGGTAGGGGGTGTGGGGGGGTGAAGCCCTCCACTTAAATCATTAGTTTTTATGTTGTGTTCTTTGTTGACCTTCCGATTTTGTTGGCCGTTCTGTCACATGTGCTCTTTCCCCAACTGTAGTGCAGTCTCAGAGTTAGAATATTTAGTTAGGGGAGTGTGGGGACACAGCCCCCCATAGAAGAGGTTGTGAGGGGCAAAGCTCCCACTTAAATACATTAGTTTTTATGTTGTGTTGTTTGTTGGCCTTCCGATTTCTTTCCCTTGGAAAAAAATTGTTTTTTTGGCCACTCGACAAAGTCAGTGTTCGACACTTTTGTGTCGAATAAATGTGCTGCGACATTTTGAAATGTCGATATTCTGATATAGACCCTCGCTCTGATTGTTTCTTGCCAAGTTTCTTTTCTGTTGTCTTCACCACTGGTTTATGCTGTAGGCTTTGATTTTTGCCTAGTTTTTTTTTCTGTTGTCCTTATCCATTGGTTTATGGTGTTGGCTTTGGTATATCTTTGTCTGGTGTTTGCCTAGTTTCTTTTCTGTTATCCTTAACATTGGTTTATGGTGTAGGCTTTGGCATACATACCTCTCAAAGTCTGGCATTCCCCACCCTCCTTTGCTTCTGTTTGTTCTTAGTCTTCCTTTATTGATTTTTGCCTTCTTCCCTCCCCATATGAATTTGCCTCACTGGCTTTGATTGCATTTAATTATCCCATCCCTTCCAGCCAGGGGTATAAGCCTGAGCATATAAACTGTTTGGTGGTTTGTCATAATTTTCACCACATTCACCTTGACTGTTAAGGTTGTAATCTTGCTCTCTACTTTCTCAGTGTTTTTTCTGTTTTTCTCTCTTAGGCTTCTTGTAGTACATTTCTCTTGTCAAACTTCCTGTCTCTCATACCTCTAATCCTAGGTATTTCACTACTGGCCTCATAGGTATGATTATCCCCATTCATTCAACTCCTTGATTCATGAACCACAAAAATCAGCAACCAAAACTAGTAAAACAAAAAAAAGCACAGCAGTGTGTAGAATCCCAAGACACAATCTTTAATGAAAATAAGCGGTTTAGTCAGGTAAAAGAACCAAACTTCTTCAGATAAGGAAAAAAGTTATCTGTCCTACTTATACCACATTTGAAATACATCATGGCCCAACAGCGAATTAATCTAAAACAATGATAAAAATGCAAATTGCAACCTGCAACCCTAATAGTAACCCTTTGTTTACCAAAGACTTTAAGCATGTAAAAAATTTTTTTAAACATATGAAAAACTATGTATTTTCTTACTAATATATAAACAAATAAATAAACATTCATGCTTGTTGACAGACATGAGTTTAAAAACTGTACTTATTATCTTTCAAACTGTTTTAATTTTAAAGTACAGGAAATAGAAATACTGTCATTCAGCCCAGGGGAAAAACATGCATTTAAATAAATTTGCCACCAAGTTTCTTTTTGTTCCAAGTATAGTTTCCAAGGGCCATTATAGAAACTTTTTTTAACTTGATGCACTACCACAAATTTAAATTGATGTTCAGGGTACTTGGTCAGATGCTGATACAAGGCATTAGTCTGCTTCTTGTGGGCTATATCATATTGATGTTCATATATTCTCTGAGCAAGTTTACATTCAGTTTTGCCTACATAAAAAGCAGGACATTGCAAGCACAAAGCAATATATATACCACTGACTGGGATTAACAGGAATATTTTCCTTTTATATCAATATTTCTTTCCCTTATACTAACACTTGTACCAATAAACATGTGTTTGCACTGACTACACATTCCACAATAAACCATCCTCCTAGTGTTAGTACTGTTCTTAACCAACTGCTTTTCCATAATGCTTTTTAAATTAGGTGCACGCCTATACACAATATTAGGATGTAACACCAGTCTGTCCTGGATATCATGGTCACCCATAATAATTTTCCAATTTTTATTCAAAATATCAGTAATAATGAAACTGTTACTGTAATATGTGGTAACAAAAGGGCAAAAAACTTTTTCTTTGCCCTGGGTTATATTCAGGGTACCAGATCCTATCTGAGCACAATATCCTGATTACCATTCATCAAAGATGTCATACTTGTGTCTTCCTGGTGTAAGGAAAAATCCTGGAGGATGGGCTTATATTCACAAATATTATGCTTGTTAACCACCTCATTATGAATTTTAGTCAATAACCATGGTGGGTAGCCTCGAAGGGAAAAACTTTTGAGTATATATGTACATTCCTGAAGAAAATAATAATGGTCTGTGACCATACGAGCTGCCCTAACTAGATGACCTTTTACCACTCCCCTTTTAACATGAAAAGGGTGACTGCTGGGGTAGTGGAGATAACTGTTGGAGTGGGTAGGTTTTCTATAAATAGAAGATCTTAGTGCATAATTGTCTGGGGACTTGGTCATTAAAACAACCAAGTAAGTTATTTTATCCAGACCAATGGTATGTGTAAACTTCAAAAATGAGGTGGTCTGATTAGTATACTTAACACAATGAGGAATTTCATCTAATGGTTCTACCCATGCAATAAACAGCTCATCCAAATATCTAATATACATCTTAATATAGTTGTAAATTTCAGAAGGATACAAATAATATCTTTCCCACCAAGCCATGACAATATTAGCAAATAATGGGCCACATACGGAGCCCATTGCTACCCCCAACATCTGTTTAAAATAATGTTCTTAAAAATAGATGTAATTATGCTTTAATACCAGTTCCATTTGTTGACTAAGGGTATTAACTTTATCTTGACCTAGACCCACCACTTGACACAGAAAGTCCGAAAACCATTCCATGCCCACATCGTGTGGGATGTAGCTGTGCAAATCTTTAACATCAACAGTAATAAAATTTCTTCTTGGAATGGATTGATCTGATTACATAAGGTCAAAAAGTGCCAGGAGTCACTGTTCTTGTACCTGATGAAAGCTCTTATTTTCATTAAAGTTTGTGTCCTGGGATTCTGCACACTGCTGTGCTTTTTTGTTTTACTCCTTGATTCATACCTGCTCCTATTTTTACTCAAATTGTTTCTTTAGGTTACACTCGAGCCCTGCCTCTTGGTTGAAGATTTCAGTGTTTTCATAACTAGGTCTACTGCTTTCTTTATATCTTCTACTAGTAGGATACAGTCATCCTCGAATAAGAGGAACTTAGACATTCCCCCTTCCCCTTCTTGTAGTCCCTCCTTTACCTCATTTGCTAGGGCTTCTATCACTAGGATGAAAAGGCTTGGGGACAGATGGCATCCCTTTATTAGTGCCATTTGGATTAAGATCCTCTGTATGCATTCCCCATTTACCCTTACTTCTGCTAACAGGTGTCTCTACATTGCTTTTATCCAATTCTTGAATACTTCCCCAAGTCCCCCTTCTTTCAGAATTTGGAACATAAAATGATTAAAATTTCATTTATTTTTTTTTCAGTTAAATTAAGTATAGATTTGTATCTTAAAGGGTTGTTGCAGGTAGACTATTTTTTTTTTTGGCAGTGTCAGTGTCCCTATTGTGCATGCTCAGTGGCATGCATGAACTCCAGTTTTTAGTGTATAGTAAAACTTTGGCAGCTTTAGGAGAATGTGAGCAGTTTGGTAAAATCTTCCAACTACAGATGCATTTCAATGACATGCTCAGCCTATAGATAAATTTACTAAACTGTACAGTATAACAGATGTGTGTTTATACCACATCTCATATCTGGTAATTTAGGATAAATACACATCTGTTAGCTAAATTATGTTATACTAGTGCTATTACTTAAATCCAAAAACTATGCATCTCTTACTTATTCTGAAGTTTCCAAATGACTGAGTTCACAAGAACATCCTACCTTTCTTCACAACTGAAGGTGTTATGAATATTATATTTTTGCCTGTGTATCTAGTTATGGTGACTTAATACAATCATATTCTCTTATAACTGTATATGTGTATTATTGTTCTTCTAAATACACACCAGCTAGTTCATTACTGAAAAGAGATCAAGTGATCCTTATCACCAAACTACCTGCACTACAACTAAAATATCACCACTTTAATTTCATCAACAGTTGGACCTAAATCAAGCTAACCATACAATCTCCTACACTACACTCCTGACACCAAGGAAAGTGCAGGGCTGTAACTTAACTAAAATGCTTCCTTTCTAACACTAAACATCACTTAAAGAGTTGCAAAAGACACCACATAAGCAAATGAAACAAAAAAGTTAAATAAAACCATTCCGAAACACAATCACTTTAGTCTTCTCTTTCTAAAAACAGTAACTCATAGAACCAAATGAATACTTATTCAAAAAAATCAGTTTGATTACAACATAAAACATAATTCAAACATAAAATAATAGACTACATTATGGTGCTGTCAGTGGAAGTCCTAGTCATAGGAATCAAGAATCACCTTTGGATATAAAGGAGTGGTGAGACAGAGATAAGCAGTTAATTTACCCACAAGGTATTATCTGAATTGTTTTTTACTTGTATCCCAGGGACTTTTTGCCTGTATACCAGATACTTTTATTTGTGTGCCAAAATGCTCATTTGAGTGCCAGTGACATTCCTCCAGATCTTGTATGCCTTGCACGGTGTGCAATATCAGTGCAGGAGCTCCAGCAGGCAATATGTCTGCAGTGCGATCCAGGAACATCCTGCAGGGGCATGCATGAGCGCTCCTGCACGAGTCCTGCAAGGACTAAGCCCCTGTATGCAAATCACCCCATTTACAGGAGAAATCCATGCAAATGAGGTGAATTTGCAATCCAGGAAGCTTGCAACCAGCTGTGCAGGACTAGTGCAATATGTAGAAATGTACTCGGTTAGTAACCGAGTACATTTCTGCAAAATCCAAAATGGAGCCATGACAGCTCCAAATAAAGGCTGCATATCACTCAGGAAGCATGCCAATGGCCAAGTATAAGGCCACTGGCATTGCAAACAGCCAAAAAAGTAAAAAAATCAACTTTTATTTTTTTTTTTAGCCGATCTCGGCTGTTTAAGCGTAGGGCAACTGCGTGCAAACGGGATCAAGGGAAAATAACAAAATAAACCTAAAATAAGCATTCTAACTAAAATCACTATCCTGCCATGCAAGTCATTGGCAGGCAGAAGACAACATGGCCAGTGAGTAGTGGTTGCTAAGGGGGGAGGCTCAGTGTGAGACATGTAACTATGCATTAGCAGGCAATCCTATGCAAATGAGGGGAATGATAGTGAATCCCAGTTTTCCCCAGCATGCTAGTTAGGTCCCAACAGTGTAAGAGTAAGAATAGCTTGGTGCAAGCCTAGGAGTTAGGTGACATCATGGGGGGGGGTTGTCAGGCATACTGTAAGCGGATTGGAGCCCTGTGGCTTGGGTTTGTTTCTAGCTTAACACAGGTAAGCTAGGGGGTGTGTCTGAATCTGCCTATCACTTTTTACATTGCCTAAGCGGGTGCGCGTGCCGTGCACTGGGTTTTAAAGGAAGAAAAAGAAAGTTAAACCAGGAAAGAGCAGCACTGTGCACATTTGAGCACTCTGTTTGTGTGGCACACCCCCAGGCTTAAACAGGAAGGCAATGGGAAGGGAAAACAGCAGTAGGAAGGTAATCAAGGAGAACTAGCTTAGCTGGCAGGTGGAATGTATCACAATCAGCCAATTACGCAGGCAGCAGACCAGCCCAGCCCAGAACTCTTCTATAAACTATGCAAATGCCTTCCCCTCTGTTTTTTCCCATACTCTACACCACTGGTGTATACAAGCGGGGAACTTTTAACAAACAAACCTACAAAATGAGAGGGGCTGCAGCAGGCAACATAGAACAACACGTGCAAGAGGCTGAGGATGGTGAGGATGTGAATGCTGCTGATCAACCCACAGTGAGGAGATAGAAAAGAGTGGACAGACCCAGGGTAACCTACCAGGGGGCTACATGAGCTGGAGATAGTGAAGCGCTATA
Source organism: Protopterus annectens (assembly GCF_019279795.1). Classification (NCBI taxonomy): domain Eukaryota; kingdom Metazoa; phylum Chordata; order Ceratodontiformes; family Protopteridae; genus Protopterus; species Protopterus annectens. The sequence goes on from NC_056731.1 coordinate 1,416,330,898, forward strand.
GGGTGGACAGCGACCTCCTACAGCAAATTGTTGAGCTGTTCCGGCCACGCCTGACACACCAAACTGACCGAGGGGAACCCATCCCAGTAGATACCAAGGTATGTGTAGGCCTAGGAATACTAGCCACAGGTACATCCCAAAGCTCAACTGGGGATATCATGGGGATCTCACAGGCATCAGCATCAAGAGTATTCCACCAGTTCCTGGATGCCATATCAGCACATGCCAGTGAGCACGTATATTTCCTCAACACCCGTGAGGTGTTGGCCAGCAATATGCATCTCTTCCACCAAATAGCAGAATACCCTGAGGTAGTGGGTGCTACAGACTACATGCACATATGCATCAAAACACCACCCGGTGATCAGGGTAGGGCCTACATCAACTGCAGTGGCATCCCCTCCATCAACTGCCAGGTCGTCCGTGATGCCCAGGGCATGCCAGTGTGTGCTGACTGCCCTGGAGGCTATCACAATTCCCACATTTGGCCTCTGACGCAGCTGTACCAGAGATTTGCCAATGGGGACATCCCCTACGGTCATCTAGTTGGGGATGTTGGTTAGACACTGGAGCCATGGCTGATGACACCCATCGGAAATGCACACACACTTGAACAAGAACGTCATAATGAGGCACACACACAGACCAGACTTATAATAGAGCATGTGTTTGGGATGCTCAAGTCATGGTTCTGGTGTCTGGGCACAACTGGTGGAGCCTTGTAGTACTCACCAGCTACATGTATCCAAAGTGTTATGGTATGTGCCATGATACACAATATGATCCTCTGGAAACAGCTGCAGCAGGAACACCAATTTGGCAGGGCCACACAGCCCCCCACCAATGCCAAGGCCTGCAGAGGCACAGAGTGATTCAGAGGAGGAACAACATGAGCCTGCCACAGTAGGCAGATGGAGGTGTGCCCAGTATGCCAAGGCCGCGGCAAGGAGACCACACATACCACATACACTGACACAGTAAGGAGCCAGAGAATGACACCTCTCTTTGACTTGCACATACAGTAAAAGGGATGCCAAACATGACACTACTTGTGCTCAGCCATGTATAGAGAGTATACTATGTGCATCCAACATAGGCAGCCCTCTAGCACCATCCTCAATCCTGGCACAGCCACACGGTAAGTCAATCAACCTACCAATTGCCAAATGGAGTAGAATGTGTCATTACCTGTATCTATGGTATGGATGTGTGCATGCAAGGAAATTGGGCGGCTGAATGTTATGGCAGCAGATAGTAGACACCCATAGTGGCACCATGACATCTGTAACACATACTGGAGTCACCATAGTAGCCAGTACTACACAGGGTGACAAAACCCACTGTAGGAAATGTGCTGAGCGATATGTGTGTCCATATGACTCACACACACCAGTAAGGGAAGTTCACATACCCAACAACAGTCTCAGCCAGCAGGATAGGTGTGTAGACAAACCCAAACAGAGCCTGAGCTATGGCCTTTGAATGATGCCTATGGGTAACCTCCCCCCAGGCCTACACAGACAGACTACAGCAGGTCAGGCAGTGGGATGTTAGTTCTGAAGGGTAGGAAGTCAGACACTAACATGTAGGGCAACCAAAGCTAAGACCTGTAGTACACTGATATGCCACTAGTCAGCATGATAGGTTAGAATACATAATGGAATGGAGTACCTGACATACCAGTACAGTCATAGCAAATGTGTGCATGTGCCAGGTGTGCCCCCCATCCTATGTAGGTATGTAGAAACAGTAAGGTGTGCCCCCATTCCTGTGTAGAAATGAAGAAACAGTCAGGTGTGCACCCCCAATCCTGTGTAGAAATGCAGTAACAGTCAGGTGTGTCCCCCAATCCTGTGTAGAAATGTCGTAAATGTCAGGTGTGCCCTGCAATCCTGTGTAGAAATGTAGTAAAAGTAAGGTGTGCCCCTCCCCAATCCAGTGTAGAAATCTAGTGACACTCAGGTCTGCCCCCCCCCAATCCTGTGTAGAAATGTAGTAACATGTATGAGTATGTATAATACGAGTGGAGCACAGATGGCCAGAGGTGGCCAAGGTAGCAGGATAGGTTGTAGCATTTGCACAATATGCAGGTCTGACTGTGTTAGGATGGTGTGTGTTTCATAATGTGTGAGAGTGGTCAGTATGTATGCATGTTGAGGTAAGACCTGGTGGCCATTGCCCACTACTGCTGATAACAGGGACAAGCCCTCACAACTGCAGTGCCAAAGACAATCCCCACCAGTATAACACATGCAAGTAATAAGCCATTGTAAATGTATGGTGGTAATATGTGTCACCATGTGAAAGACTGACATGGCATGGCTGTTGGGCTAGATATATAAGCAGTACACAGGGGAAAGTACCCCAGACATACAGTATATATTGTGTCACTATGAAATGGTGACACCCTTGGATTTGTACATATAGGTATGCATCACAGTAACAGGACCTATAGTAGGAGATACCGGTGAGGTCTGCCTGAACACCTGCAGATCACAAAGGAGGTAGGACATTTGTATTGGGAATCAGCTGATGTACCCACACTTGCCACCATAACTGTAATGCCCCATGCATATCTGTGTGTCAGATGCAAGTAGTGTCCATAGCACACATGCACCCAGCCATGCAAACACCACCCATAGGCACCTCTCTGGCAATATCCCTGCTGTGGGGAATGGGTACAGTACGACCCCAAATGTATATGGCAATAGCGGAAGACTGCAGCATGCAGAGCTGGTGCCCCATGCAGGTGTGTCCCTAGCTGTAGGTAGCACCCTGCCAGCATCCACACTACCTGATCAAGACTGATAGAAGGTATTGGCATAAACAACTATCACATCTACCATGTCACCCCAGGGGGAATATACTGTATGGTGGTCTGAGACTGTAGGACTGACAAAATGCAACAGACTGCCTCATCTGGCCTGCATCAACATCTAATGCCTCACAGGTGCCTGCCAAAGGCTTGTGTCTCACATGTACTGTCAATGCATGTTATGTCATGGACACCCAAATAACAACATAGCAAACTCCATTTAGGCCATATGCAAGGCCATGTGGACAAACCACAATAACATGTCTACCATGTCCCACTGCATGAACTGTGGACCAACACTAACACACACCTGTGATGTGGTGAAACCCTTAGGGAAAGTATTACAGACTGTATGCATAATGTATGGAAGAGATTAGAATAACAGAGGGGGGTGTGGGAGCATGGGCAGCATGGAATGTGCAGGGTCCAACACCACGCTGTGTGCACACTATCCCTGGCTGTAAACACATAAATGGATGGCTACACACCTGCCCGTACACCACAATAGAGTAAATGTCATGAGCCATGGCCCCTGCCTCTGGCTAACATGTGCAAATCTGTACATCTATGAGGCATTGCCACAGCAAGATAAGGCCATACTTCCATGTTGATGGGCAGACAAGTATGGGATCCTCTGCCAGCACTGTTCCAAGGTGCTGAACTGGATACACAAACCCAGCACCAAGTGTCTGCAGCTCCCCCCCCCAGAATGCATAACTTACCATAAATACGTAGGTGTCTGCCCACAATACCGGACACAGCTGCAGTCACCCCTGCCCCACAATCATCACTGTGAGCAAGAATGTCCACCTGACAGTACATGAGGACAGAAAACATCACTATGTATAACAGTACACATGTCTGAATATCTCTGCTAACAGCAGTACCATGCAGCTGAAGCAGCACAGACACAATCACCTACAGTACACACTGTCCCCTGCAAAGTTTGTCCCCATATTGCCAAATGATTGACGGATACCCTGCAGAAACAGTATGCTACCTGTAGGTGTAAAACACAAATGTCTGCACTGCAGTACACACTACCTGGAATTGATCCACACATTCAATACAGAAGGACATACTGGGCATGCTCACACACTTAGAGAAATGAGGGCAATGTCAGCCAACAACATACCGAAAGTCATACTGGGCATGCTCACACACTTAAACAAATGAAGGCCGTGTGTGAAAACAACAGTGGACCAGACATATCTGGCATTTGCAGATGTTAGTGCAGACACTCCTCAGTATGCAGCACTCATGCTTTGCACACAGACACACTGGATAGGAATACAGGCATAAATCCAAGGACAACACACTATAATAAGCCAAAAGTAGATATACACAGATGTGTGGAACAGACTGACTGTCACAAGGGGCCATGCATTATGAGGCCTGTCTCACCCAGCACACAGCCAAATGGCTATAACCACTTGAGGTTCGGATGTCACTCACTTTTGACCTTAGCCACTGGTATCTGTCAGCATGATGGACTATGTGGTGCAAGTGTTAGCTGTGCAACATGACTGTACAAGGAAGTAGTCATCTATCAGCTGTATACACGTACCTGTGGAATATACCCTGCATGTGCCCGCATGTGATGTGTCAACCTCTAGACGAATGGGTTATGGCCCATGCACACACACTTCCCTCCCCATAGTTGTACTATGACAAGCCTGCCGAGGTCATCCACTTTGAAATACACCTTTGTGAAAGGTGTAGGCCAGTAGTTTCTGTGGTGCTTCCTATGACTGCATACTGCTGTAGTGTGATAAACTAGTTAGGCAGGAGTTCTAATCCCAGACATGGCAACTGTGTGTGTGTGTGTGTGTGTGTGTGTGTGTGTGTGTGTGTGTGTGTGTGTGTGTGTCTTCGTCTGTGTAGAGAGCAATGCTTTTTAGACTCGTCACACTTACTACAATCCAAATGCCCTACTTTGTCAAGGCTGTTGATGCCATACACTGTGAAATACACGTTTCAGAAAGCTGTAGCCCAGTAATCTATGTGGCGATTTCTATAACTGTGTACTGCTGTAGTATGATAAACTAATTAGGTAGGAGTTCTAATCCCAGACATGGCAATGGTGTGTGTGTGTGTGTGTGTGTGTGTGTGTGTGTGTGTGTGTGTGTGTGTGTGTGTGTGTGTGTCTGTCTGTGTAAGGAGCAATGTATTTTAGCCTTGTCACACTCACTACAAATCAAATGCCCTACTTTGGCAACCCTGCTGATGTCATTCATTGTGAAATACACCTTTGGGGAAAGAGTACTCCAATAATCCCTGTGGTGTGTCCTATAACAGCTTCATGCTGTAATGTGATATAGAGCTCTGGTAGGGGTTCTATTCCCACACATTGCAGTTGTGAATGTTTTGTGTGTGTTTCTATGTCTCTGTAGGGAGCAATGCATTTTAGCCTAGCCACACTCACAACACTTCAAATGCTTTACTTTGGCAATCCTGCTGATGTCATTCATTGTGAAATACACTTTTGGGGAAGGAGTACTCCAGTAATCCCTGTGGTGCATCCTATAACAGCTTCATGCTGTAGTGTGATATAGGACTCTGTTAGGGGTTCTATACCCACACATGTTGGTTGTGGACATTTTGTGTGTGTTTCAATGTCTGTATAGGGTGCAATGCATTTTAGCCTAGCCACACTCACTACAGCTCAAATGCCCGACTTTGGCAATCCTGCTGATGTCATTCATTGTGAAATACACCTTTGGGGAAGGAGTTTACCAGTAATTCCTATGGTGCATCCTATAACAGCTTCATGCTGTAGTGTGATATAGGACTCTGGTAGGGGTTCTACACCCACACATGCCAGTCATGGATGTTTTTTGTGTGTTTCAATGTCTGTGTAGGGAGCAATGCATTTTAGCCTAACCACACTTACTACAATTTAAATGCCCTACTTTGGCAATCCTGCTGATGTCATTCATTGTGAAATACACCTTTGGGGAAGGAGTTCTCTAGTAATCTCTGTGGTGCGTCCTATAACAGCTTCATGCTGCAGTGTGATATAGAACTTTGGTAGGGATTCTATTCCCACACATGTCGCTTGTGGATGTTTGGTGGGTGTTTCATTGTCTGTGTAGGGAGCAATGCATTTTAGCCTAGCCACACTCACTACAATTTGAATGCCCTACTTTGGCAATCCTGCTGATGTCATCCAGTGTGAAATGCACCTTTGGGGAAGAAGTACTCCAGTAATCTCCGTGGTACCTACTGTAACTGTGTACTGCTGTAGTGTAATAAACTAATTAGGTAGGCATTCTAATCCCAGGCATGACAGGTTGTGTGTGTGTGTGTGTGTGTGTGTGTGTGTGTGTGTGTGTGTGTGTGTGTGTGTGTGTGTGTGTGTAACTTGTAACCTGTGTGGAGGTAGCAGTGAGTGTGTAACAACTGGGCTCAATGTGGAGTGGGTTTTGCAACTTTTGTATAGGGTAGCCCTAGTATATATCACAATGTCCACCATACAGGGATAACAGATGTGAAATAGCACCAATAACCAAAGTTCTGGTGTCTGAGTATAAAAAACACATGGAAACGAAACACACTCCAGATGTAGCCAAAAAACAGACTCTCCAGGTGTAACACCCACGTTTCATTCCACTGGTTAAAATACAAAGTCACACAATGCAGATAAAAAGGAACTTGTAGGATAAAATATAGTCAAAACACAATCCACAGTCAAGCACTTTCGTCAGTAAGACTTCATCAGAACTGTGGGTAAATACAAGCATGTGTCTTAATAAAAATCCCTCCTGCAATCAAAACTTCCAATTAATTAATAAAACAGTTAACAACACTGTACCAAATCAAGAGAATAAGTTAAAAGCCAACACTGTAATCCAAATAAACATTAATTTATAAAAAGAAAAAACAGTTTTTTTAAAGAATCTCCTTCTTGGGCAGACCTTTTTTATAGCTATGTGGCCCTAAACTTTAATTCCGGCTTAATTGAAATATTGTCATTAATACCTGGGGTAACGGTGGTGTTCAAACATAATTGCCACCTCATTTCAGCCCTATCTATTCTATTTTTCCAGTCACCCCCCCCCCAGGGTCCTTAGCCACCACTTCCAATATATCAAATAGGAAAGTATGGTCAGAATTCAATTTAGTGTGTCGGTATAGTGCATTGTTGTCATCCTGTTTCTTAATGCTATAAATGTGCTCATAGATCCTTCTTCTAAGCCTCCTCTCAGTTTTGCCAATATTAAAATCATGGCAGTCATGACAGACAGCAATATATACTACTCCTGTATTACCACAGGAACCCATGGCTAACCTTACCTCATACCCATTAATGCCAACTTGTATGGTACAAGTTGTAATAATACATTTACAGTAGTCACAGGCTCCACATTTAGTGGTCCCCTTAGGAGTCTTTACTTCCTGCTCTATGGGATGTTCTAACAAAAATTTTAAATTGTTGTTGGTCCTATAAGAAAAAGTAGGCCCATTACCAATAATCCCCATGAGTTCATCATTTCCTTTAAAGAGTACCCAGTTTTTCTTAAGAATTCTTTAATTTTATCACTAGTTTCCCCATAAGTTAATACTATGGAATAGGTAAAATAATTTCTCTGTAAATGGGGATCTAAAACCTCTTTGTTCTGGATTACCCCCAACAGTGGTTTATATCTTAAACCCCATTCACCAATCACTTGGTCACAAATGGGTAAAACAAACTCCAATGGATATCCCCTTACTACAAATAAATTCATCAGGGTACCCATCAAACCTTCACAACGTCAAGGTTAGAACGCATTCTTGCTATATGGACCATCTGACCCTTTACTATGTTTCTTTTCACATGTAAAGGATGACTACTTTTAAACTCCAGTTAGTCATTCATAAAAGTGGGTTTTCAATAGACTAGGGGTTTGAAACATTGTTTAAACTTGTCTTGAATACAATACCCACCTGTGTGGGCAAATCCAGAAACTACACCTCTGAGCCACAATGCATTGCCATGTGGCCTGATGCCAAGATATACCCATCACCTAGCCTTGTATAGCCGTCTGGCACAGTCAACCACTACACACCCGTGAAGCAATGCACCCATGCATGTCAGTACTGGCACCGTGTGTGTGTGTGTGTGTGTGTGTGTGTGTGTGTGTGTGTGTGTGTGTGTGTGTGTGTGTGTTGTATGAGGTGTATGATCACATTCACACTCACTACAACCCCCATTGGCATACTGAAGCATGCTGTCTGATGTCAGACACCTCCTCATATCCTTTGCCCATATAAGCTGTGTATGACAACTGTGGTGCATGTGATACCTGCACAGTAATGTGTTGTGGCAATCTCACTAGTGATGAGTTGTATTCCTGGCCCTGCCAAGTGTGTCAACATGTGTGCATCCCTGTGAGAGTGTGGCTGTGTTGACGCTGGCACCTGTTCATGCAGACAGGCATGTTTACTACACCTACCGTATAGCTACCATATCCCTGTTACAGATGTCGCTCACTATCACATATATGTTCTGAGGGCTCCTCAACATGTAACCTATGTGGCGCATCCAATAACTGCATAGAAATGTGATAGCACTATGTAGTCATCAGGGGTTTGATACCCTGTGCTGGTAGGTGCGTGACACAAACATGCTTAAGTTTTACTCTCCCACCCCTCCCTGACTTGTCTTTGCCTCTGTCTGCCTCTCTCACTCCCTCTCTGGTGGATATGGAGACCTGCACCTGCCTTGCTTAGGCAGCAGCATGAGTATTTTAAGTGATGCTCATGATCAGCTGATGGCCTCTGCACGAATTGCAGCCCTCTTCTAGCTGGTTGCATGTGGAACAGCTGTGGTAACATTCCCATAGCCAATTGCATGGAAACACACTCCAATATCTAGGAACATCATGTTGCTGTTGGGCCTTTTCATTCACTATGAGCAGAAAATCAATCTTGTTTGGCAAACAGCATCTCAGATGGATTGGGGATTTACCTCTAACAACATATACTGTGGAAACAGGTCAACACACAGGAGGGGGATGTGTCTGACCTGACTACAGATTGTAAGTGCTGCTATACTGCATTTGGAGTAATTGTTTAACAGGGTGTGTGTGGATATGGCTGTCCTACAAGTTTTAATACCTGCCATGTCAGTGCTATGTTTATGAGGAATCCCCATCTGAAGGGTCAACTGCAGACTGGACAATGTATGGTGCCTTTTGTTTCATGTGTTAACCACAGAGCATCTATCTGTGAACTGCAGAAGGTAGTGTGAGGATTGCAGTCTGTAGATGGTGAAAGCTGTGACATTTACTGACTTCATATCCCTCATAGGACATATGTTGCAACAAACCCTGTTAGCTGCACATTTCTTCTACAGCAACAGCTGTGCATATACATTGAATTTGGAGGTAGATTTGGACACTCAAACTCCTGGGAGGAGGTGAGGACAACAAAAATAAGTTGTGATGCCAATTAGACTGGATTACATGTGTCCAGTGGACACGTGTGAAATGGACAGCTATGTATGGGGCGAGATTTGTTTGTGGGAACAGATTGCCCTTTTTTTAGGTGAGAGTGGGATGTTGGGGAGGGGTAGTAGGTATATTTGGGGAGGTAGGTTGGGTAGGGTAACAGACAAGACAAGCAAGACACATACAGGGGCTGTATATGACACATGTGGGGGGTAAACACCTTGATGGGGAGGGTTGTTGGGAAATCAGAAGCCCACAAGGCCCCTAGTGGAAACAGTGGGACTGAGGTCCCCACCCATGGGCAGTCACCACTGCACTTTCACAGCCCTGAATATGGCTGTGCTGGGGGCTGAATCGCAGAGGCAGGCTGACTCTCTAATTGTGGCACATGGCCCTTAAGCTGGTGTAGAAGATCACCAAACTGCTGGTTGATTTCTCTACGCACCACAACCCCAACCTGGTGATGGGTGACAGGCGCCTGTCCATGCCCATTCCCAGGGGGGGTGGGCCCCATCCCCCATCCCCTGAGGTGGTTCCACCCAAAGGTGGTGCAGGACCATCAGACAGGGAGGTCCCAGGTTGGGCCCCAGACATGGTGGTGCCCGGTGCCATGGCCAGCTGAGGTGGGACAGGTGGGTCTGCTGGGACGAGCCTTCCCAAGCATGCTATAGTGTTTAGATTTCATCATCATATGTGGGTTAGTAATAAGGTTATGTATAACAGCATGCATAGATATTCCCATTAACCCAGACACCAGATACGGAATAGTTGCACAGCAAACAGAACACATGCATATATGGGACCACAGTGGTAATAAGAATAGCATGCAGGTACATTGATGGCACCATGCCACCAATGTTGCAAAAATCCAATATAGCACATGCATGGGAACCATTAAAATATTTATCAAACAATTGGACATTATCAGAACATAGGTGTCATTTCATACCATTTGGGGTGGGTATGTTGATTATTGATGGCGGTATGGTGGGGGGGGAGAAAGATGTCAATTAACAACTAGTATATTCCTGTAGTCCACATTACTTTCCTAGTCAGTGCTGTTATCTCTACATTACAAGTCTTACTACACTACCCTAAAGCCTTAGTTTGGATGGTGATATGGCTGTCGTCATCATTACACATGAACTGGTTTTACCTGCAGTATACACCTCTTACCTGGTATACCTGTAGAGGGAATGTTTGTTAACACTACCTAACTGTTTCTACAAATGCTCCCAGATTCCGGGCCGATGTTGTGCACATAGCTATCCAACTCTTTCTGCACAGATTCTGGCCATGTGTTGACCACATGCTGGTGTGCTGGGACATACCTAGAATATTGCCATCTTCCACCTTTAGTGACCAGTACAGTGTGAGTGACAGTGACCAGTGATACTTTATTATTCAGATAAACTGCAATACTCAACAATACCAGCATGAACAGTACCAGTACAGGTTATAATGGTCTGTATTTCTCAGCACAGTGATCGTATATGACGTACTTGTGGGAGCAATGTTTGTTAGCACTACCTGACTGTTGCTACACAAAGTTACAGATTACACATTAGTATTATGCACACATATCTCACTCTGTTACTGTACACACTCTGGTCACAGCTTGACAATATGGGAGTGTAGATAGGACATAACTTGAAATATCACTCTTCTAACAGTTTCAGGGGTTGCTACAGTGACAGGTGTGTGTTCTCATAGCTGTTTGACAATCACTTGTATTCCCTGTTTGCTGGCTAAACATCTGGGATCATCCCACAGACTTACCAGGGGGACAGTGGGACAGGCAGCAGATATGGAGCCATATACTGGACATTCTGGCCTCATCTGTACAGTTGTGGAGTATGATTCTGTATGCAACCTAATTCCATGCCCAGGATGCAGACCATGGCTGTGTCTGCTATAACGTAAACACTGTCCATCACAGTTGTGTCTGCTATATAGATATTTCTGTATATCTCCTATCTACTTTCTGTCTTATTAATCCCCTGTGCTTTTGCATTCTGACCTTGTATTACAACACTCTTATAGAGATTTCCTAGACAGTTATATGTTGTAGGACAGTGTGGGTGACAGTGATGTGTAATACCTCATTATTCAGAGCAACTGCATCAGTCACAATGCCATACAATTACACTGTGAACAGTACCAGTACGGGGTATCATTCTTGTATTTCTGGGCACAGTGCTGGTATCTGACGGACCTGTGGGAGGAATGTTCATTAGCACTACCTGAATGTTCCCACACACAGTACCAGATTCCACATTACTATTATGCACATACATCTCACTCTGTTACTGTACACACTCTGACCACAGCTTGACATGTTGGGGTGTAAATGGGACATATGTGGCTTCTTAGTCACATAAGGTATTGGGGAGCTGCTAGTGTGCTAGCTTTGTTCTCATAGATGTGTGTCAATCAGTTGCATTTCCTGTTTGCTGTCTATACATCTTGGATCATCCCACTGATTTCCCAGGGGGCAGATAGGCAACAGATATGGGCCATGTTAATAGACATTCTGTACATATCTGTACAGTTGTGGGGTATGATTCTGTATGCAGACTGCTACCACTGGCATGATTCGAACCGTGGCTGTGTGTGCTAAAAAAACAACAGTTCACATCTCAGTTGCATGTGCTATTTGTTTTTTGTTGTCTGCATTTTCACTGTTTATTGTCTATGTGTCTCTCAGTTGTACTAAATGGCCTCTGTGGATTACACCTGTCATATACAGGCATTCCTACACATTCAATTTATGGTGCATGGTGTGGGTAACAGTGCTTAATACAACAGTACTATTACATGACTGCAAATCTGAATTACCATATGATATCAGAATATACACATACAGTCCAGCAGTTAGATCTGTTTTGTCAGGCTATTACACTTTTATTGACGTACAAATAGTATGAGACTCTTCCTGCCATATTCTTTAGTTTATGCAGTACTTGCCTTGAACAATACAGGTTTTATACAGGCAATTAATTTACTACTTTTAGTTTTATTTCCTATGACAGTAAATGCATGAGTATTACTGACCTGCCTCGCATTGCAACCTCACCAGGCAACTGATGTGGGCCTCCTGGTTCCCAGTCCGCTCCATTGCAGCTGTGGGGGACATAAGAGGAACATATAGCCATACCTATCCATGATATACCTGAGCTGGCAATTATTAAACACATACTGGGGTGATACTTACACATGGCTGGAACATCCCCTGCCGCTCTAGCCTCTTATAGCCACTCCTCCGGGAGGTCCCGCTTACGACATTGTGGTGCCTGACCTGCTCACCAGTTTGGGGTATGCCAGCGGCACTGGTGAGGTCATGGGGGAGATGGTTCCAGGCTTCTGCCTTATATTGGAAGCCCTGGTACTGGTCCTGCAGCAGTCTCTGATCGTGGTCTTTGACAAGGAGTCCTGCCATGACCTTGGACTCTTGGATGCACTAGTGCTGTGCCCGAAAGCGCACACCTTCTCCCCTTACTGCCATAGTGCCTGCAAGGGGAAGCTACAACCAGTTATGAAATGTATTTCCACCTCTTGGGTTTAAGTAGGGCTGATTTCCCATACATTTCCATGATTGGCCAGTTTTGAAAAGGCTAAGCTATGGGCAAACCTGCTTACCTAAGGTTGGCATTGTTTAAAGGGGTATACCACTGGGCACAAAGAGTTAGCTGGTCTACACATTGCTTACACCTCCTATGCTGGCCTGTGCAATGCTTAGCATTGCTTACATTAGACTTTGCATTATATTTCCTTTTTGGCATTGATTTCTTATTCATTGCATCTTATATATCTGCCTGGTATCCATGATTAATCTGTGCATACACTCTATGGGGTCCTTGTGTTTTATTGGGGGCTTCAACACTCTATTACAATTATACCTCACTTCTGGGCTTACTGCTGTACTCCAGTTCACATATTTATGTTATGTAGTGGGTTATGGTACATATAACTGTATACTGATTCCTTTCACAGGTTCAGTTTGGTTTTACTATAGTGAGGACTTGTTTGCTGATACCTCATTCTTCTACACTTCTGTGATGGCTTGGTGGTTAACTACTGCGACTATAGTGTATAGAGTATTGGGTTCGAGACCTGCATGGCTGTTCATTTTGTTGATGGGAAGAACAAGAGCCATTGGATACAGAGTGATTAAGGCATTTTTGAGCATTTGTAAGTGGCTTTGCGTGGGTTTGCGTGACCATAAGCACTGCTAACCTGCCATTACATCTGCTTAATGAGAGTTAGCTTCAGAATTGCTTAACCAGTGTAGGCATTGATTACCACCATGCAAACGGGCTTAATCCCACTTACTAGTGCTTAAATATGCTTACTACTGCTTATTTGTGCTTAAACCTGCTTACTAATGCCTTATTCATTATGACACTGACACATCACATGTGCATTTACTGCAGTACTCCAGTTCATAAAAATATGCTATTTAGTGGGTTATGCAACATAAATATTAGTCATAATATGCTTTGCCATGGTAAATGGTATCTGCTGCAGTGAGACTCGAACTGGGAATGCCTGCTCGTAAGTAAGGCGAATGCTCTGCCCACTACACTATTGCTATGCTGCTTCATTTGCATATATCTTCCTTGTTATCCTCTTCAGCCATTTGAGCTGCATTCACTGTAGCTAAGTGATGGGCACACCCATGCACCTACGGTTAGCTTTAATCGAATTTTAAAAGAAAGAAAAAAGGGTTTGTTCATTTGATTTATGTATACTTTTGCTGTTGTACACAAGGGGGACAGTTGTTGGGGATATGCGGACACCTATGAGCAGTCTCACTCATTTCTTACCCCTTTCTGCTGTTCCTCATTGTGGAGACGTCTATATTCTAAGAGCTCTGCTCTCAGACATGCCCCCTGCACTCTTACATGCTCCATGTAAGCCTAGGAGCGCAGGCAGAGCGCCTCATTATTATGCATGGCACGCTGTCATCCTATTCCTAAACGGCCGCATCCATGCAGGACTAAGCTAGTCCTGCATGGAGGAATGGTAAATCTGAGGGACTATATATCTCAAAGACTGTGGACCTGTTTATGCAACATGACACTAGCAGCAGAAAACACGTATTTACTCAGAAGGCATTGTCTAATAACTACTATCACTAAATGCCTCTTTTATTTGGTTATGCAGCTGTTACTTCTGGTTTGCATGAGATCTGGCAATAAAGACTCTGGTAGTTAATTTAGCTTTATCAAACACCACTAATTTAGTACTGCTTATAAAGGTATAGCTGGAATTGTTAGCGCTGCCTGAGAAAGCACCTTTTAATTTAGTGCCACAGGAGTATTTGTTCAAACAGTTCCATAACAGAGATGTTTTACTGAATAAAGCAATTTTTTTATTTGCCACCTGTTGCTGTATTTCAGTTCATGATTTGGCAAAGTTGGCCAGTATTTGTTTGTTGAATAAACCATGTTTCTAAATCAATTGAATTTGCTGCCTGTATACATATGTACATCATTGTTTTTGTTCCTGATCCAAGGTTTAAGCATGCAATTCATTTTTCTGTTAATACATTTGTTTGTGGTATGATAAGATTTTCACACTTGTAGTATTCTGATACCTTTTTTCATTGCTTTTTCATTTTTCTCTCCCGTCCTTTCCTTGTTCTAGTCAATTTATGTCATTTTCTTCACATGTCCAGGAATCCTAGCAAATTTCATGCTCCTGTACTTTTTTTCTCCCCTTCCAGTTTTCAGTGATGATGATTTTAACTTTGCTGCCCTGTAGTCTGATAATGTGCATTTCTTTTTCCTTCTTTCTAGCTGCTGTCCACTTTCTTTACAGAATTCTCAAGTATTCCCTGTTTTCTTTTGTAATATGTTTCCCAAATCATCCATGTCTGCTTCCAGACTTCTTGTGACCACCCACAGTCACAGAATATGTGCATCATTCCTGCCTCATCCTTCTGACACCTCCAGGTTCTACTATCCTTCTTTCTGCCTTCCTTTAGCATATCTCATGGGGTTTAACTACAATCTGTACAATATTCTCATGCTTTGATCTACTGCTCCATATGCTATCTGCATATGCCTAACTGCCTCAGTTGTTTTTGACAGTATCCTGCAACTCATTTCCATTCTTCCTTCCTTTCCCAGTTCTTTCTCTTTCCCTCTTATTTGACCTTATCCCTTCCTTCCCTTAGTGCTTCATAGATCTATTCTGTCCTTTGCCTCTCTAACTTCCTCCATTTCCTCCAGAGTGTCAGTCATCCTTCATCCTTTAGCCCTCCCTTCACGCCTTTTCCTCTCTCAGGCTATAGTCTCTGTATTCTTTTTCTAGGTCTTCCTGAGTACCAAGTAGTTCTACCATTGAGCCTCTAGTATTCTGTATTAACTCCACCATTGTTTTAAATTGCTCCTCACCGTTCTATTCACTGAATACCAAATCTTTCTCTTGAGCTATTCTTTTTTTTCACCAGATTTCTTTATTTTCTTCCCTATCTTTGTGCCCGTCCTTCTGCTCCCCATAGATTTCTGATGCCCTCTTCACCCCACTTCATGCATCTCAGTTCTTTTAATGCTGCTTCATTCATGTCCTTTAATAAGCATTTTCCACATTTCCCTTTCCCGTAATCTGTTCTGCTTAACCTCCTTCTCTTCTGTATCTATCCAGTGAATGATGTTACATGTCAGTACACACGTAGAAATATGTAGAAGCCCCCAACCACCCTTTACCTATTAATTCTCATTTTTGCCTTGCTAACACTATTCCACTTGCCTCATTTGACCCAATTGTCTATATCTTTTTGCATTTTTTTAGACTTTTGTCCTTTTGTATGTTTCAGGTTAAGTGGACAGTTGTTGGTAGCGTCATCATCCTTGCAGCATTAATTCACCCAAACAATGTATAAGCCCCCCCCCCACACACACACACACACACACACACACACACACACACACACACACACACACACACTGGATAGTATCCTTTGCCTTATTTCCAACTTTTTGTTAATTTTTCACTCTTGTCTCTCTTACCCCGTTTCCAAAATAGAGCAAGTACTTGGGGAACCCATCTCTTTTATTTCACATATTCCTACTTTCCTATTCCCTTTTCCTAAGCTCGATAGGAATGTTTTTGTTGTTGTTTTATTTTTGCATCTGAGTCCCACCATTTCCTCAAACTTCTCAAATGTCTTTCTTATATTGCCATTACTGCAGCCATACCCTCTGACATTGACGTACAGTCATCTGCATGTAACTCAAACTGTTATTTTACTCCCTCCTTTTCTTTAAGCATTGTTAAATTGTTTCTGACTTCCATTGTAATTGTGCTTGCCCTCCTGACAAAACATCTAGAGAAGCTTTATTTTCTTATAAGAGACAAATTATATCTGATGCTGTGCAGCTACATGACAATCTGGTGTGAAGCAAAATGGCAGCTGTTTAGCTGAATAAAACAGCAGTTAAACCATTTAGGCAGCTAATTACTTCCAAAAGCTGATAAATTGTACTACCAAAAGTAAAAGTCAGTGTGCATGTCATGATGAGAGTTTCTATTTGACTAGTTGCCTGTGCCCTTGCAAATATTCCAGGAGAATGCATTCTGCTATTCAGATTATAGTCTGTTACAGGTAATATGCCATTCAGGAAATACTGCTGAACACTTCCATTTTTCAAACTGCAGCTGCTATATTATAAAACCACATACTCCCCGATATTATTGGTGGACCATAGTGATGGTATACCGTCCAACCCTACAAAAGATCCTATGAAGGAATACTAGAAATACTTATGGCTACTAATAATCAATCCACCCAATTTAAATTGATTATTCATGTTCTGTTCTATTACATGATCTTACTGTCATTACAACCCAGTCTACCAAATAAAGAAAAGTAGAGAGACTACACTTTTTTGTGTGTCCACAACCAGTGAAGTGAAAAGATCTGTAGCCATTAATGGTCAAAATCATTCAAATTCAGAACAGGATTCTTCGCTGGTGGTCAAAGCATTCAGGATTATACTTAAGTTATGCCCCAAGACCTTATTCTGCCATGAAGTGGTGTAATGATTAGTTTTGCTAACCAGCCCTATGTAGTGTGCTTTTCCTTATCAGACTCTGTTGGAACAAATTTTAAAGTATAGACTGAGGATTTACATCGACTTACATTGATTTGCACAGGATGTGTTTACTTGTTTTATAGCTGATCAAACATTTGCTGGAGCTATTTTTTTGACATGCTATACAGCAGTGATTATAGCAATGTGAAAAGGCTTGAAGTCGAAGGACTAATGGTACTCTGAAGTTAACAGGTAATAAAGAAATAGTGACTTTTTTATATTATAAGAATCCTCTTTCACTGAGTTGGAGTGACCTTGGAGTGAGAATATATAGGATCATAGGTACTTACTAGGCATGCAGTCCAGGAGACCATTATGGAGCCTAGACCATTTGTCTCAATTGTCTCAAAGCACTGTCGAATGGTCAAATGGCTTTCTCAAGGTCACAGAGTAAGGAAATGAAGGCTGTAGGAATTAAACACTGTACTGCATAAAGTAGGGCATGGGGGTTCACTCCCTACAGGGGGGGTACAGTGATTTTTCCAGCAAGAATGCTTTGAAATACTGCCTAGCCACAAGATTTCTATTAGCGCTGAGCTTCTGTGATATAAAACACAGTATGAGGACATATACAGTAATGTTTAGTCTGATGGTGTAAAAGGCAATGAGACAAAGTCAAGCATTCAAATGTACCCTAAATGAGCTGCGGAAAATCTACACAACCAGCACTGAGAACGAATCAAAAGATGCAGATTATAATAATGCAGTAGTCCTGACCTTTAGCAGAGCAATTCAAATAGCTAAAATACACATTCAAGCAATTATGTGCACATAATTAGAGCAAGGCCTTTACAGAAAGTAATATACATAATTATGACATCAAAATTGACAGAAAATAGAAGGCTGGGACATTTGCACTAGTAAGGGGAATTAACATATTATAGTAACAGCAACATCTTTTATACTTTTGCTGACTGGATGACTACAGTACAGGCCAACACCTCCTCTTAAGGGTGACCTGGGAGTACTGTTGGGTCAGGTAACTTGCTAAGTGTCACAGGGTGCATATAAGAAATCTGAGAGAATCTTTTTCAGGTAAAACGCATTAGTAGTACATAAGCCGTACTCTCTCTGCTAAAGTGTTGCACTGTCTTTAACATTAAGAGCAAAATCCCTGCACATGCTGATAGAAACAGATGAATAACTAAACAGAGAAAGACAGCTTGAATAAATCAAATCAGGTCAACAGCTACAAAATGTCCTTAATAAAATTATGATTTTAATCATCGTTTCAATGCTAACTTTGCATTATTAAGTAATTAAACCACTAATTAGATTACACTTATGTTATGAATTGTGAATGCAGTGGATACAGCAGGACTAAAAAGCGTTACAGTTCAGCACAAAATGACTCATCTCCTGATAAAAGTACAACCAGTACAACAAATGGTGCTGCATCCTTATTTAAATAGTGGCAGCAGCAGAGCTAAATGCCATGACCACAGGCTGTGCAATTAGAAAGATGAAGCAGTTGACACAGTAGCTAAATAATGCTTGGCTGTGGGGTGTTTTTTTTTTTTTTTTTTTTTTTTTTGCATGTCTAGTTGAATAAAATGCAAATATAAACATAAAAAGAAAATGCATACCAACCAAACAGTAAAAATTGACTCCCCATTATGCAAGCTTTTATTAGATAAACCTTTGGATTACATTTTGTGACATACTAATATAAAAAAGGAATAACAACATGCCAATACAATGTACATTTTCAGGAGTTGTCTTCATTAAACACTATTCTCCCCCAATGGGAAAAAAACTTAGTTATTGAAAAACCCCTATTACATTACATGGTAGTTATATTTTGGGACATGGTCACAGTGTCCTACATTCCAGAATGTTTTCTGCAATAATCTGACCTTTCAGATCTCTGCCACAAATCTAGATAAGATGCTGTAAGATAAGCAGCTTCAATATTTCCCCGAACTTGGCGCAGAAACTGTATAACTGAAATGTTCAAGTCAAGCAGACCAGTTACCTCTTATACATCAGAAAATATCTTAACTGAACACTCAAATGGTCCAACATTGAGAGTCTCAGTCATACAGTTGTCTCTTAGATAGTCTTCAATATTTAATGCTTTATGCATTGGTTTTCAGATCTACATCTGTTAATATCTGCTATCCATTCACTTCTACCTCTGATGAATGTCATTCTCTGTCATTACAGCTAGAAAAGTAAATTACAGAAATTATGAGTGGCATTCATAGTCCCAAGGTTCGCACTTCTGTAGTGGTTATCCATGAAGAGTATCACCACTATGTCTATATGCAAATACACTAAGTGCAGGTTACTCACACTAAGTTTATTTGAGGGCATTTTAATAAACATGCTTACTTGTGGCAAAAGCAGAAAGTAACTGAAGTTAATCTTTAGACATTTGCAAAGTACCGTGTGAAATGAAAGTGCTTAATTGGTTTTGTACATTCTTAGATGTTGTGAACAAATGCAGCCGTGAGCAAGTACACTTAAAATAGTTAATGCAAGCAGCAAACAGCATAGCTTTTGTAATCAACTTTTAAAAAATATAAGGGTTCTATATGTTTTATATTGCTTGTATATTTTATATAGAAGTATCCTTATGTGGGCACCCAGTTTTCTTTAATAAATGAAAAGGGGAAGACAGGAAATATTGAAAAAGGAGAAAATGAAACAAAGAGGGAAACGCAGAAGGAAAACATCAAGAGGGTCGATCTGTAGGAGGTGGGAAAGGAAAGGTACTATGTTTTTGGTGATAGACCCCTATTTTTAATTTTTTACATAATAAGGTAGTTTGGGTGGGAAGTAGTTAAGATGGTGTACGAGAAAGGAAAAAAGAAGGAGGGAAGGTGATGGTGAGTTTATCCCAGGAGTTACCCCCAATCCACAGGACCACAAAAGTTTTTTTAATGGAAATTTTTTTTTGAAATATTTACACCTGCTGTCAATCACTCACCAGTCTCTTGTTCTGCTGGAGTAAATTATACTCAGCTTCTTCAGCAGCATGGCTGCTTATCTGTCTCAGATGTTTGATCCTTAAAATATAGATTTATACTAGGCTAACTGCTCTTGTGATTCATTGTAAGCCTAGCCAGTTTTCCTTGGTGAAAATCAAACCTTGCACCTTTTGTCTGTGAGGCAAATACACTAATAATTCTATCATTCAGCAAGGCATTGAAGTTATTCTTGCACTTCCTTAATATGTGTGCTTATTTCTTTAAACATTTATTTTCATTTTTGAAATATGCTTTCGTTTTTTAAGCACTGAAACTGTAAAGCACAGATTATTGTACAGTCATTTTATACCTAATCCAGCTATGCTAATATTTCTTCTTTAATGCTAGTTGAAATAGAATGAGTGTTTCTTCTTTCAAATTATTGTACTTTTATATCTATGTGCAGCTTGTTTGTTTGGGGAGGGCAGGTGTTTTCTGGAATGTTTGTATACACTTCCAATGTAAGTTTTGCTTTCCACTATGCTTTGCATACTTAAGCTACAGTTTTAAGTAATATAATGTGAATTATTTTTAAGCAACACAGTTTACCTTTCCCTCAAAAGCAGAAGCTGTACACAGATAAAAATGTAACAATTGAAAGTAAGTTTTAACAACCCTCTTGAGCAACTTTCATTAAACAAAACACGTTTACTGTTACAAATGGGTACAGTACATATAGTTCTTGGCAATGTGTACTTTGATGATTTGATACATTTAAGCATATATGGGGATCATGTAGAAATGTATACACGAGTAATAAAACTGGTCTTTTCTCATTAATCTATGTGTTGGTCATTCACCTGCTACTGTAATCCCCTCCCCCGACCTCTGCTCTCAATAGCGTCTGGTGACTGACTACGTTTAGCCATCTTGTAGGTGTAGTTAATATTGTGGCAGAAATGATTGTCTTATACAATTATCACAGTAAATATTTTCTAGCACAAACAAAAAAAAATTATTTCCTGACAAAAATTGTATGCATGTAGTGTAAGTGATAACTAAGCTAATACCTACTGTACATGAAATTATGAAATGATATAAATGTTTTGTGTGTATAAATGCATGGATTTATATATATGAAAAAATAATTGTAAGTATCCTCATGCAGATGTTCATTTGTATTTTACACACACACACACACACACACACACACACACACATATATATATATATATATATATATATATATATATATATATATATATATATATATATATGGATCTACTTGAGTAGACAGAAATTCCACTTAATTGAATTTTATTTACCCAAGATGACAATGCCAAACATTGAATTCAATGAAAGTTCACATAACTGGAAATTTGGTCCATGAAAACAGGCAGTTGGCCAACATGGTGAAATTTGCCCTTCCCCACTATAGTGTGATCTCAGAGTTGGTATATTTAGTTAGCATATAACTTAATTTATTCAATATTTATATAGTGTTTTCCTAAGTTTGATATTATTTAAAAAATAGACCTACTGTAGAGCTCTGGCATTCTTGCTGTCACCTGCACTACCTGCTCAGCCAGCTGGTCAGGCCTATCCTTCTGTAGGTCATAGTATCTGTGTCAGCACTTGGTGCCAGAATGGGTGATCCCTGTCAGGGATGACAGGTGCTCACCCATCTCTTACAGATGTCAGTTTATTTTTCTTGTCTGACCAACAGACACAGACCTCTGTCTTATCCAGGTACAAGTCCTTAGGAAGGTAGAGCATAATTTTGGTCTCTTTGTCAGACCAGCTCAGAGCTCAGCCTTGTGCCTTCATAGGTGTTGACATATTTCAAACTGTCAGCACCAGAATGAGGAATGTAAGTGCAGGGCTGTGGAACCATATCCCCTGAGGTGTGGCATTACTATAAGACAGTTACCCTGTAGGAACACTACTAATGGAACTGCTACTACTGTCAAATTCAGTTTTGCCAAATTGCTTTGTCATGTTCATTTTTATAGCACTAATTTCACATTTCCTTTTTAAGGTGAATAAAATTCAGTTATGAAAACATTACTCTTTAAGTTGCTTATATCTATTTCTGCTTCTGTGATTTACTTTTGTTTTTATATGAATAGTACACCTGATGGTGTTGCATGTATTCTTTGTTTAAGCATGTCCTTTTCTTTATTGCATCAGATTAAATCATTTCCTTGATTCATTTTTATTTTTCTTGCTTTATGACATAACATTATGTCACATGTATGTCATTATGAATTTGTGCACCACAGTATGCAGGATGGCTGCTGATTATATTTCATGAGCATGCAGACTCAATGAGATCTGACTCCATTTTCCTTTGACTAAGCATAGGGATATTTGAGAATTACTAAGGTTGCCTGCACACAGCAAGAGGTTTTCCCATTCGATTCTCGGCTGGAGTGCAGGGAGTGCCTTCTATGTGGAGTCTGCATGTCCTCCCCACGGTTGGGTGGGCATTCGAAAGACATGCGTAAATGGGTGTGCCTTTGTTGAAGGTTGAACGTCGAGCTGGCACCTCAGCGTTCGTGAAAATCTACTGCCAATCATTAGCGGACCGGAGTTCCACTGTGGCGACCCCTAACCGGGAAAATTCGAAAGACAAACAACAACAACAACTAGGGTTGGCTGCACATTCACATGGAGAGTTGTGAGTGTGGGGACTACTACAGATTCTGCTGTTGCAGCAAGTGCATTCACAGCTGAGTACATGAGGAGTGCTTATGTAAATTGCTGATTTACATGCTCAAGTATTTGTGCATGTCATAGAGATAAGTGTAAATCAGCCTCATTTGCATATGGCATGCATAAATGACCCTGAATCTATGTGAATAAGTTGAAGATCATAATATTAGCTTGAAATCACTTGATACAAACATGAAATGTTTTAGGAAATCATTAACATTATTCAAGTAAGAAAATAATAATAAAAAACGTAAATTAGTTGAAAGAAGCTCATACTGATTTTAATTAGAGTTTACCAGGATTAATGTGTATTTTACAGATCTGACAGTGAGATGCAAATGATTCATGTATTTATTCATGAAGTGAGTGTCACTTAAAAATGTGAATTCATGAAATCTGCACTGAATGTGGCTAGTGAATAATTGCAATATGAAAGTTTTTTGGAAATTATTTTTCACACCATTTATTGATTATGCTACATGGGATACAAGTAAATACTTGAAAATAATTGAAGTCTGATATACTGCATTTTCACCAGTGTATTGTTGTGTCAGAATGGGTCTACTTCAAAAGCATGAAAGCCCAGAAGATCAAAACCCAGAACACCGAGACCAGATGTATGAAACAGCATAACACCGAAAGACCAGAAGCATGAAGTTCAATATCTCGACATTACGGGATTTTGAGTTACCACTTCTGGTGTTGCGGTGCAGGTAAGTATGGATATTTAAGTGTATTTTTGATGGGTATTGGTTTGTGTAAGTGTGTGTTGAGACTGTGGTGTGTGTATGTGCATGTGAGGGACTGTAATGTGTGGGTGTGAGTTTGCCTTGTGTGTCTGTGCGATCTCGGAGTTAGAATATTATAGTGGGGGGTTGTGGGGGTGCAGGGAGGCTTGCCCCCCCGCCTATCTCTATTGTAGGATGTTGTGTTAGGGTGTTTGGGGGCAGTTGTGTGTCTGTGTGTGTGTGTGTGTGTGTGTGTGTGTGTGTGTGTGTGTGTGTGTGTGTGTGTGTGTGTGTGTGTGTGTGTGTGTGTGTGTGTGTGTGTGTGTTTTGTATGTGTTTTACAGTTTCGTGATTTTGAGTTTCGTTGTTGTGAGTGTTCGGTGTTATGTGGTTTCGTGCATGTGGTCTCGGTGTTTTGGGTTTCATTGTAATGGGCTTCCATTTTTGTGTAGTAGATCCATCAGAATACATGCTGCTTTACTAGGAATTTCTGAATGTCACCCATGAATGAAATATGGCAGTATAAATGCATAAAATTGGTAGGATAAAGGCTAAAAGACTGTTAGCAATGACATAAGATGGCAGTGTAATGTTAAGTGCTAGCAATAATGCAAGGAATTTGTTGATGATGCTATACAGGTTTTTAAAAGACAGCTTTAACTGGCTGAATTTGGACTTGTAGTATGTGTATATGAATACTGGTGGTGTGCCAACATACATGTTTTTGCAATCAGATATTTGTGATGAAAGCAGATATACTTTCATTGCTGTGTTGTTTGACTCATGAGTGGATCAAAGGTTTCAGCATATAACTTTGTCAAGTTGTTGTAGCTGAATGAATGATGCAGCAGCAGGGATTCAAACAGAGAAAGGACACATTTGCCATGAGGAGAATTGCATCTTCATGGCAGCACTTAAGGCATATGACAAACTCCACATTTGAAAAGGGGGCTCAAACAAGCTGAAAAGGCAAAAGCATTGAACTAGTTTGTTATGGATATAAATGCTGATGGTGAAAGGAACTATGCATTCACACAATGCAAGAGGACGGCCAAGGGTATGGTAGGAAGTGAAAGATCCAAAGCAAGGGAGAATGCAATTGCCCATACCTGCACTGGTGAGAGTGCCAACAATTATTCAACACCTGATGAGATATGGCTCTTTCCTTTCATGGGGATGATTATGAAATGGATGGCAAGAGTACTGGAATAATCAGAGGTGGTATGGACACTGGCTGTATCAACAGGCATCTGATGAGGAAGGTTGAATTCATAACAGTAACACACGCACACACACACACATGCATGCATGCATGCACGCACGCACACACACACACACACACACACACACACACACACACACACAAACACACATAATTAAACACAATATAAGGTTGAAATGCGCTGATTAAATGTAACACATACCAATTACTATTAATAGTTGAACCATCCACTTCTGCTCATAATAATATTGATGAACACAATGTGCATAGCAAGCCTCCTCTGCAAAACATTACACAGCATGCAGAAGTGCATCCCACCATCTGAGTAGTAACATATTCAATTATTTCTTTACAAGGTCAGCAGAAACAAACAGTTTCACTATAGGAATACATTTAGAGGATATCAGCAGCAGAATGTCTGAAGATGATGATGGTTGCACAGTAACCATCCATGTCCACCTCAATTTGTACACTCGTGAGGACTTACCAGACTCAAATAGGAGTCAGTAATGGAAGGGCAAGAAGACAGGGCACTGCTTGGACATGTGGGAGCAGATCACTATACACTGTAATTGCTTTGCAAGAAGGTAGCAATACTATTACTGGGGAACAAACACAACAGAATTCATGCAGGACAAGTCAGAATTCATCCACATGTAGAGCTCAACTTGTCATTCAAGGTCATGGTCCTGCATTGTGTGAACAGTGTCTGCAAGATCACCTCTATCAGGAAAGTAATGATGTTGCAGTAAGTCACCATCCAGCTCACATGACAGCCTACCCTCAATATCTCATTCAGCCTTCCCTACCCTATCTTTAGAAGATGTGGTGTATTTGACCTTGACCTGCTGTGATTCAAGCTACACAATTCATGAAATTACAATTAGACATCTATATAGAGATGTCAATGTTTAACTGTAAAGACCAGTTGTTAATAAAAAAAGTTAAAAAAATGCACAGTACATAAGTGCAGACTATAACACATTACTAAGACAAGCATTTTCATGCATTTCATTTCAATAATGATATTGCTTACAAGTAAAGGAAGTATCTGGAAAGAAAGCTGGATGTCATAACATTCAAATTGCACTGATTTATACCATTAAGGACTTACCATTATCATGAATTTTACTTCAAACATGTTACCACTGACAAATGTGCACAACATACAACCTAAATAATAATAAAAGAGTACATGATTTTCCTGCCATATAAACTAGTACTTTTCCCACTTCACCCTCAGCACTGTACACATGATGGATCTCTGAGCATACGACTTCTTGTATATGAGAAAAATGAAATAATCTGATGTGCAGTAACTTGATAAAGAAGTAATAAGTCATTTCAAATATGTAAATGTAAATCTAAGGAAACATTGCACAATACTAAAAAAGCCTGTGAAACATTTGCCATTAAAGTGCAAAGTATGAAGTAATGTTAAATAATGAAATAGCACTTTTTTATTCAATTTAAAACCTCATGAGAATCAGTATGAGCATACTGAAGTACATCACCCAAGCAGAAAGTCTTGGGAAAAATCAGTTATAAATGTAATTATTTCTTATATCATACCTTATATCATCACTGAATAGGTGTCAGTGAGCACTCAGGCATGACTTTTACCAACAATAATATGAATACCTTGTCTGAAATAAAAACAATATTTAAAGAAGAGAGGGAATGTCTAATGAACATTGAGAGTAGGCCATGCACTAAAGAGCCTAGCCCGCACATTCACTGTATGCATTAGTTATACTCTGTCTAGTGGATTCAATAAAGTCTACATGGTCATTTTTCACCATGTGCGCATTGTGGCACAATGTGCACACAGCCATGGAAACATTTAGAGTCAGTAACCACCATGCAGACACGAGCACCCCTGTGCAAACAAGGTAAATACAGTGGCATGCTAATTGCACCATAAGAAGCTGAGTTACATGCTAATCAACAAATCAATTCAATAACCAAGTGATTCAATAAGCAATAAAGCATCCATGTAGACTCTGTGCTGGTTTGGCCTGCACATTCCCAATCTTTTGGAATACAGCCATGGAAAGGAGTCTACACAGATAGAACCATGTCAACTCCTTCATTTACAAGATAAGTCTTGAACTTGGAGTGTATTATGCAATGATAGGACTTGTGCAATGATAGGAATCATTGACATAACCTTCTATCACACTAGTGGAGCAAAATATCCTTGTTTGTGCCATAACAGTAACCCACCCCCCCAAAAAAAAAAGAACAGGAAAATGACAGAAATGAATTGCTAAAAGCTATATCAAAGGAACTGTCCCTGCAACATTTGTACATATTTATCCCACAGCATTCCATTTTCATGTATTGGAAATCATGTATACCTCTGAAATGCCTTGGCAAGCATGTCCATGCCATCAGTGCACTTCTAACTAATGCATACAGATAAAAGTGTAAAAGCCCATGCTTAAGATATTTCTTAAATACATTCCAACATATGCAGAATGTATCTGACCAAATGGAAGCATACCTTCTGAAGTGTAGTACTTCTCTGTACAGATATATCATGAAGAAATAGCATTATGTGCAGTCTTTTCAACATAAACAAGTGTCCCTACCATCCATTTGCCTAGCTAGACAGCAGTCTTCTGGTGTAGATTTAGGGCTGTCAGCATGATGAAGATGCAAATAAGGTGTGGACTCATTAGAATTTCTGAATCCCAAAAAATTAGATCAGTGTAGGGATGTAAACATAGTGTACATACTCAATCGGTGTTTTGTTTTAGTGGATTGAAACTGTGACTGATCAGTGTTTGGGATAGAGAAACCACAACAGCACTGTAGGCTGCCTTGCTTCCAGTGGGTGTGTCAGGTCAGATCTACAAAGTGTTAGATGTAAGGTTGGGAATGTAAGTAAGTAGCACACAAGTCACATGTTGTGTTCCTTCACATCTACCCTGCCCTTCATTTTTTTGGCAACTGCAAATGATATTATTTTCACTTAATATCCTCACACATTTTAAGGCCAGTGATATAGAATGGCATACATATTGCATGTGTCAGATTACTGCTCAGATCCATGATGAATGACCAACAAACACAAAAATGTAAGACAGAGCTGTATATTTGCAAGCAATAATAATGACAGGTTGTGTGATCACTGCATCCAAATCTACTAAATGTACAAATAATACTTGTAAGTTTTGATAGCACTGTAGATGCTGTTGCAGTTGTTCATGTGCATATTGAGTTAAGTTCTTTGCTGCAAAGCTGTTTGTGTGGCCAAGATGGATAAGGTACCCATCCTGTGTTTTGAAGGTGCATTGGAATGAGAGTTCAAATCCAGACCTATACAGTAATATCTCTTGTATACTAACACTTTCTAGTGTGTATGTCATAGGTTGCTGTTCTTCATTTCAACTACCACACTTATACCTCTCTATCTTTTTTTTTTTTATTTGCCAGTGTTTGCGCAATACAGGAAATGGAGAAAAATGAATGGCAGATTTGGCTATACTTATCTGGTTGGCACAAAGCAAAGCAGTGTGCAAACTGGCCCACCCAGGAAGCAGACAGGACTCAGACAGCCAAAAACCAGATGCATTCAATTAATACTACTGGGCCTCATGCGACTCTACTAAGTGACAATGCACTGCGGTTAACAGCGAGACCTTCAGAATGATTAGTGAAAGAATGAATGTCATGTGACTAATCCTGTGACAGCAGGTCTAAGTGTAAGGCTGGAGTACAGATTGTCCTGGGTTCTAGTACAGGGTGTGCAACCTTTGTTTTATTGATCTGACATTGCTGTTATGAACTGCAACATAGACAAGTGTTTTCTCAACCTTCTTGTGGCAATCAGTGTAAGTTTAGGACTGCCATAGACATGGTCCTAGGTTTATTTCATACACTTTTTCTTTTGTTCCACTTCCCATTATGTATTATTACATTATTATGAAATTTACAACTGTGGGTATAATGTGTACTATATTACTGTAAGTGTATTTCTGCTATCTGCACTGGCATGGCCATCACATCCAATAACCCACATAACTGAAACTGCAATTATGTAATTTCTCATTGCTTTCCACTGTTGCACACTGCTTATCATCGCATAAGCACTGTGCTTGTAGGTGCACACTGCCAAGCACAATGTTTGCACAATGGTAAGTGGTACACAATATTTTTAAACAATGTCTGCACTCCCAGTAGACATGATAACTGGAACTGGTGAGAGACCATCAATCTCAATTGCTGTTGATCCATGGTAGACATGGCAGGTGTTCATGGAGAGGGTGTGACAGAGATGAGGTGTCTGGGAGTCCAAGATTTTTATTAGACTCCTACACCACAGTGCCAGGTTGCTGCAGGAGGACTATTCTGCCTCCCAGTATAAATCTGAAGCTTGGGATAGTTTGACCTGGGCTGTATCTGGTGCCACCAGTATCTTGGACACTGATGACCAATGTAGGCATCACTTTAGTGACTTATGTTGGAGGAAGAGGGATACCCTCGATGCTTGGATCAAAGAATTTAGGACTGCGGACATCCTACATATGTGTCAGTATCAACTTCAGAGTGTACTTGTACAACTTTTAAAAGCTGAATATAGACGACTGGTATTCATAATGGTATTCTGTTCTGTTCTGTTTTTTCCACAGCTGCCATGGAAAGGGAGGTTAATGCAAGAACCCATGAGGCTAGATTGGGAGGATGAGGGAAGCATGTGGTATGTATGCATCAGAATAGTAGCAATATTGTAGCTTTAAAAATCAAAAGATAGTTGTCTTGGTATTTTATAGAGTTGTATCAAATTGAGCAGCATATGTCAACTGTAAAAGCATGTATGCATGTATTAGTCTGCAGCACAAAGCAAGAGTACAATATTAGACTTTAGTCAGAGCTTGTGGGTTTAAATACCACTCTTCCCAACTATGCAATACTGTAATTCTTCAATTATGTGTAACTTAAAGTTTTAAAGTAAAAGCTCTATACCAGTTGTACACAAGCCCTGCTGTAAATTGTAATCTGTATAACTGGAACATCCATATGTACAATATATACACATGTCAAGGAGTAATTGCTATAATCTGTATTATAGTGTGCATCTGTTAGCAGCTGGCAGTCTTAAAAGTAAAACTTATCTGCTAGGAGGTTGTAGTCTTAAGAGATTAAGATAATACAATCAAATAATTGTATTACTGCATTTTATGTTGCATATGAAGGTACTAATATTATCTCTTTTTGTCTCTCACCCCAACCCTTATCTCTCTATTTTTTTTTCTGTTTTTGTTTTATTTTATGTGTCATCAATATGTGCCCATGTCATCCATGTGTACCACATCACAAAATACACCACAGCACATTGGGGTAGTCCTGCCCCATAGGATCCACCTACCCCCACTCCACCAGCCAACATTGCAGCACCACATCTGCTGCCCCTGCAGTACCTTCCCCCTCAGGTAGTCCTGCCCAGGAGGATAATTCGGTTGACCCTTCTGGGAGCAGTGACAGAGTTGGTGAGTTTAACACCTGCACTGTGTTGCCAGGGATGGTGCATAGGGTTGGGTGCCGCACTGTTGATGCATGCCTATGCTGGCTGGACAGGCTGCTCTCCCTCATTATATGTAGTACCAGGAGGAGGAGGATGAGATGTCACGTGCTCCAGTCAGGGGCAGAGTGAGGTGACAGTGATGACAGTCCTGTGGGTTTGGACTAAATTCTCACTGTCAGCCAGCTTGATGACCATGGGTTCTGTATGTCCCCACCCTCACCCCAACCATGGTATCCACTGACCTTTTGTGTCCATCACCATCCCTGTGTCTTGTCTTGTTTGTCTTGTCTGTCTGCAATTTCTTCCTCACCTTCTCAACTTATCAGATCCAGACATATCTATGCCCCTTCCCTAACATTCTCCTCTCTCTCTCTCTCTCTTTCTCTCTCTCTCTCTCTCAAAAAAAAAAAAATGAGCATCTGCCCCACAAACAAATTCATCCCATATGTAGCTCTCCATTCCATTTGTGTGTTCCTATACTTGATTTGGTCCAGTTGGTTATACAGCATGATTGTGTTGTGGTCACCCCTCCCTCTGGAGGTGATAGTCCAAATATTCTGCATGTATTATCAGTTTTTACTGTTGCAGAAATGGAGAGCTACAGTTCTTTCCTAACTTCCTCCTGTACATTTCTGTATTGCTTTCCATTTGTTCTCCCCCTGCTTGCTCCCCATTTCAATACTGTCCTATTTTCCTAATTTGTTTCCTTTAATGCATTATTGTGCAATGGTGCACATTGCACACCAACATGCAGCAATGGTAATGCAAAAGTAGTTAGTATTAGATACAGTTGTATTCGAACCCAGTACCATGTGGCCAGAAAGGAATGTATCTCTGCATTAACTGCATTAACAAGTGCTGCCACAGAGTCAGTTAAGTAGCTAGCAGGTATAGTCCAGAGACTCAATACTAATTGTCAGACTTTAGTAATGCTGGAGAAGCAATGGATCCCTTCACTTTTTGGGCTTCATGTTTACACAGAGGTGCACATCGTGCACCAACAGTGAACGGTGGTAAACAGGTGCAGTTACTCCCATGCAATGATGCTTAACACCACTGCACTATGAACACATCTCATATAAACAATTCATGTGATTGCATTATCACTCTATAATGAAAAGTATTTTAAAGTATGGCATGCACCTGTATTCAAACCCAGTATCATCTGGCCCCAGAAATTAATATATCACTGCATTAACTGTGCTGCCACAGAGTCAGTTAAGCAGCAGGTGTATTTCATAGAATCAATACTGTCAGACTTTAACAATACATCTCGTGTTTGTGCACTGCTTAGCTACACACAAACATGTTTATGTGCATGCACTTTGCTAACCACTCCACAAACCCTCTGCTCTCCACTGTATGGAAATGTATATATTATGCTGTATTACTGCTGCTTACTGCCCATTTCTTTTGTATGACATGAAATTACACGTATAAATATTACAAACTCTGGGCCTTATCTAACTATATGTCATATATTTAAACTACATCTGTGTGTTGGCACCACCAAGCACTACATCTCTGTGGTCTTAGTACTTTTTCCACACATGTATCAACCACACTACAAAATTTAATATAAAATGCTGTGTGCTATGCAATGCGCATTAATCTGGTAACATGCAGAACTACAACTACTGACCCATACTCCTAAAAAGCCTTATCTGTATCTGAAAGGCTAGTGCAGGAGTCAGCATGGATCATAGTAACAGAGACATAGATGCCCTTCAACACACTTGACCCTACCCATTTTGGTTTTGTCAAGGGTAGATCCTTGCTTATTGACCCTTGTGGACTTCTTGGATACTGGCCCAAAGACCTGGATTAGGGATAACAGGACATAAAGAATATGTTGAGTTACCCAAGGCCTTTGGCACTACCTCCCATTCATGTCTTATGATGAAGAGCTCCCATCTGAGAATTAGGCCATACAGTACTAGATGGATAGCCAACTGGCTCAATGATAGAACATACAGTCTCAAAGTTGTGGACTGTACCTCCACCACTAACCCACTCCCTAATGGAATACGACAAGGATCTCTGCTGGGCCCTCAACTGTTTGGAAAATACTTCCTTGAAGCACAGACAACAGTAAATGGCCTGTGGTTTACTAATTTTTTTGATGACTGTTAACTGGACCCACGCATATAGAGTCCCCTAATGATGGTAACATATTACATAAGGGGCTGAAACAGAGTGATGATTGGAGCCAAATTCATGCACTGAACTTTAAAACATACAATAACACTTGGCCGCTTTGTCATTGAAGTACATCTGCTAATTGTGATATACATAGCACCCCCTAAGCTCAAACACAGCATTGTGAGACTTGGGAACACATGCTGATAGTAATCTACACTTTCATCACTACTTACCCATAATGGTGATGCATACAATCCACATTATGCACATCATACATATGGACATCACATCCAAGACCAGGGTAGTACTAGCTCTGCTGTACTCTACCCTTATCACATCAATAGTGAAGTACAATGCTTACATCTGTCTGTACCTCACCAGACACATGCAGTAATTGGAGAGAATACAGGGTTGTACTTAAGAGACTCCCAGGCCTCCAAACATAACATACATGGAAGGCTGATATACCTGTCACTGCACTTGGTATCATGTAGGCTGCTGAGAGGTGACCTATGGCTGCCCTGCAGAGCTGTCTCAGACTCTGTCCTTCTGAGAATGATGGATATCTGCAATTCAAATGGGACAAGAATCATTTGGCCAAGAGCTCTCAACCTAGCCTGTGACATAAACAGGACATGCTGGGGAGACAGATATATCCCACAGTGACTCACACTCCTCTGTAATAAGCTCCCACTGCATGTGAAGCACTGGTCCTCAACGACCCTGTTCAAGTGAAACCTTGACTACTGGTTGGGTGACTTTAAAATCACCTCTGGGCTGGCACCTGTATCCCTCGTGGACAGGGCCAGTCAGTACTGCTCGCAAACTCCTTCTGCTAAAAATGACCATCCAACTATGCTCAATAAGAGTACTTGTGTTGTTACACAGCTAGGCTTCTAAACACCCTATTGCTATTAGGTTAGTAGCCTCATATGAATCTATGAAGCTATGTGTCCATGCAGGCCTCCCAACTTGTTTTCTCACACATGGAAGCTGATGTCATCTACTATAAGTTCACCTGCACTACTGTATAAGTCAGACTTGTTGATGCAGAGCTTGCATTAAGTACTATGTTCTGTAGTCTGTGTACATAGATAGGAGGGGTTCTGTTCTCAGTGCGGTCAACTTGGTATGTGTATGTCTCTAGACAGCTAATGTGATTTACTATAACTTCACCTGCACTCTTGTATAAATCAGACTTGAGTCATGGTACTTGCATTAAGTACTGTGTTCTGTAGTCTGTGCACTTAGATAGGTAGGGGTTCTGTTCTCACTGCAGTGAACTTTGTGTGTGTGTGTGTGTGTGTGTGTGTGTGTGTGTGTGTGTGTGTGTGTGTGTGTGTGTGTGTGTGTGTGTGTGTGTGTGTGTGTGTGCGCGTGTGTGTGCATGTGTGTGTGTGTGTGTGTTGTCTAGACAGCAGAGCAGAAATGTGTATCCCACAGTTACTGCTCCAGTGCCATGCAATGACAGTATTTTGATACTTGCACATGCCTACATATCCATGTCATACAGGCCTCCCAACCTCTTGTCTCCCACATGGGCTACTGATGGTATCTACTATAAGTTCACCTGCACTCCTGTGTAAATCAGACTTGTAATGTGGCATTTTTATTAAGTACTGTATGCTGTAGTCTGTGTACTTAGATAGGAGGGGTTCTGCTCTCAATGCGGTCAACTTGGTGTGTGTGTGCGTGTGTGCGTGTGTGTGTTTGTGTGTGTGTGTGTGTGTGTGTGTGTGTGTGTGTGTGTGTGTGTGTGTGTGTGTGTGTGTGTGTGTGTGAGACTAGACAGTAGAGCAGAAGTGTGTATCCCACAGTTACTGCTCAAATGCTGTGCAATGACAGTATTTTGATACTTGCACATGCATACACATTCATGTCATACAGGCCTCCCAACCTCTTTTCACCCACATGGCCTGCTGATGTCATCTACTGTAAGTTCACTTGGATTCCTGTATAAATCAGACCTGTGCCCTGACACTTGCTCTAAGTACTATGTTCTGTAGTCTGTGCACTTAGGAAGAGGTTCTATTTTTACTGGAGTCAACTGTGTGTGTGTGTGTGTGTGTGTGTGTGTGTGTGTGTGTGTGTGTGTGTGTGTGTGTGTGTGTATGAGCTGTTGCTTGATGTTACAGAGAGCATTTTACACCAGTATGTGGGACACTGTTATCTTCTCCTCAACAGACACTGCTGATGTCATCAGCTATAAAGTTGTCTGAAGCACTTCAAGCTGGACTTGAGCTGTGGCACTTGTGCAGAGTACTGTCTTTTATAGTCTGTGTAATTAGATAGGTAGGGATTCTGTGCTCACTGCAGTCAATGGTGTGTGTGTGTGTGTGTGTGTGTGTGTGTGTGTGTGTGTGTGTGTGTGTGTGTGTGTGTGTGTGCGTGAGTGCGTGCGTGCGTGCGTGTGTGTGTGTGTGTGTGTGTGTGTGTGTGTGTGTGCATGTGAGCTGTTGCTTGGCATTACAGAGAGAATTTTACACCAGCATGTGGGACACTGGTATATTCTCCACAGCAGACACTGGCAATATCATGATCCATATCACATTTTTGGATATAAAGTTTTCCCACCAGAGCAGGGTCAAAGACTGAGCTGGAGGCCAGGCAGAAGTCACCTCAGCCTATACCATACAGATTACAGTGACATGGTTATTAATCTATCCACATACATCATAGCATGATTTGCTGGTCCTGTGCTATCTTGCTGAGGAGGCCTGTGGTTTTTCCAGCTACTGCATGTGTCTGGTGAGGTACATGTAAAAAAGAGCATTATACTGTACTACTATTGTAATGAGATTTGACTACAGTGCTGTCATACAATCCTAAGCTCTCAATATGATGGTATGATGTATGATGTGCAGAACATAGGCTTTCAATTGCAGTGTGGACACTTGGTGGTCAAAGTATAGATTGCTATATACATGTGTTCCAAGTGCTTGCGTCACCGGGTTTCTACATAGCAGGACTGTTGTCAATGCTGTGATTAACATGGAACTCCACTTTTCAGATGGACAACTTCACAAATACATAATTCTGCATTTATTTGTACATTGTGTGCCTTTGTCTCCATTCGGTTGTGTGTGTTAGCTCTTCCTGTGCTATGTTTTCACCATTGGTGGACTCAATGATTGCACACAATATGCAAGACTCAGCAAACTTGGTATGCCAAAGGCAATATACTTTAGTCAGAAGTGTCATGAAATACAGTTCAAACCGTGAAGGGCCAAGCACAGATCCCTGGGGTTTGCCAGTGGTGATGGCCCTATTGGTACAGGTTGATTCACAAACTTTCACATGATGTGTTCTGTCAGTGAACTATTTGGTTACCCATCAACTGACATAAGGTTTAATCCCGAACTTGGGGATTTTCTCAATGATACATGCATGTGTGATTGTGTCAAAACCCTAGGCCAGATCACAATAGGCAGCATGCACTCTCTTACCTTCATCCAGGCCTCTCACACAGAATTGATGGGCTGTGACAACATCACAGATCACCTACATATACACTTTCCTGATATGGTTGAATACACAGTTCAACACACCCTCCACACAGCCTATGTTCCCATACAAGGGTGTACATCAACATGCAGCCACCTGAGTTGGGAGGACAGCACCTGCTGCATGCATATATAGAGACATCTTGACTCTCCTCGACTGTGAGGTGCACCAACATGTTCTCATAGACCTCTTCTACATGTACACTAGTAATATTCCAGGTGTGTGCAACAGACTTTTGTGAGTTATTAATGCTACATCAGATCAATTACATCTGCTAGATGTACTCAAAGAGGTCATTAAGGGCATGCATGATGACAACAATATCATCTTGTAGAGCTTGAACAGGTCAAGGCATTTGACACAAATCCACACTGAGATATTAAATCAACACTGTCATATGTGGCCATAAACAGCTATATCACCAAATGTGTGGACCAGTGTATGACATACATGGCATCTCACTATGTTGAACTGTATGATGTGACATATATCTCAGATCCAGTGATCAGGTCAGTACATCAGGGGTATCTGCTAGGCCCTTTCTTGCCCATTAGTTAAGTGATGGACATTACAAATGACATACACATGCTGTGTCTAAACAGCTGCCTGAAGGATTACAGCTTGTGGGCAATCACTGACCTCAACAGTGATTTTAGTATAATATAGACAGTATCAGCACAAACCAAAAACTGACCATGACAACACCTGCATTGACAAAAAATGTGGATGGATTTGCTGAACCAGGAAACAGACACACCACCCAAGTATAATGCAGACAGCAAACCCTATAATCAGACCAATAGGTATTGGACCTGTGTTCTGGGGTAGAGGGTAAGTAGTACATCTACCAGCATGTGGTCATAGCACTGACTACTTCCTTGAATGTAACAGAAGTACTGGGTATGTGAAGAACATGCACATCAAAGGCCATAATAACTTCATGTTTCTCAGCCTTCATCACACCAATATCTGTGTACAATGCACTCTTCTTCATGTACCTCCCTACACATCTTCCAGTGATGTGCAACTTAAATGTACCACCTTTGTCATAGTGCACTGTCACACAGCTTATTGGCCATACCTAGGTATTCTTTCTATGGAATATACATGACTGCCTGATGGTGCGGAACACCAATCAAGTTGTTACACCAGATGCATGTGTGCTACCTCTTCTGCTTATGCACACACTGCATACATCAGAGATGTCTGACCACATCAATGGCATGTATCACTTCCGTGACAGTGTGTAGTGTGCTCTCTCTCTCTCTCTCTCTCTCTCTCTCTCTCTATATATATATATATATATATATATATATGCCATGCACACAAGGTAACTAGCCTATATTGTCCATATTGTTGTATACAGGTATAGCAGTGTCCCTCCTAACACCTCCTGCAGATATTATAGTGCCAGGACTGTAAGCATGGTTACCCTCATAGAGTGTGGTTGTATCATAATAGTTGTTCAAGTGTGTGTGTGTGTGTGTGTGTGTGTGTGTGTGTGTGTATGTGTGTGTGTGTGTGTGTGCAGGCTCATCTGTTATCACTCCACATCACATATGTTATGTCGGAGGCATGGGATTAGTGGTGGTTTTATTCTGATATTGTCCAGAATTCTGGTTGGTTCTTATAATGTTTTCCATGGTCCTTTACCTCAGGTCACCTTGTTGGAGAACTCTGCTGAGGGTACACTCATATTCAGGCATATCAGTTTGAACAGCTTCACAATATCCACCCTACGCCAATTGTATGTCAGATCCCTGATAGATGTCCTCTGCATTATTTATATAAGGATGCATATCTCACACAGACATCCTCCCCATTGTTATGTCACCTTGTGTGACAGTCACAGACAATACATTTGCACTACAAAGTCCATAATATACCATACAGATATGTGCTTGGTGCTGCTGCTACAACCATCTTCCATCAACATGCCTCCTCTACTATACATGATGGAATTTCACCTATCCACTTTCCCTGTGTTCATTACTGCAAGTCATCTGTGTGCCCCTATTCAATACACACACTTCCCCTGAGTGATCATTTTAGATGGCTGTCCATGTCCTACACAGCTTCAGTACAGACTGCCATGAATGGGATATCACGATACTTTGCACTGTAGGTACACTGCCCTGTACTGTGTTTGAACTATATACTTTACACTCATACCTCTCAAAAGTCCAGATACTCCCAGGATGTCCAGATGTTTTGCCCTATCAAATGTTGTGGCTTTCTGCCATATCACTGGGATGATCTCTGAACTGATGTGACTCAATATTACACACATTTGAGTGCATACCTCTCAACTGTCCTGATCTGTGCAGAATGTCAAGCATTTGTCTCATATTTGTGATCTTTTCCTCATAAGATTTTTTCGTGGC
This sequence comes from Protopterus annectens, assembly GCF_019279795.1. NCBI lineage: Eukaryota > Metazoa > Chordata > Ceratodontiformes > Protopteridae > Protopterus > Protopterus annectens. The sequence goes on from NC_056731.1 coordinate 1,416,369,386, forward strand.
AAATCATTGGCATGCAATTGCAGAGTGAAGTCAGAAAATGATGACTGACATTTCAGTTTCAAATTTCCTGCTATTCAGAAAGTTCATGCCAATGTACAACCTATTTATTCTTTTAACTTCCTATGTTTCGAAGTACAACATTAAAGATCTGTCCCTCTTTCTGGGCCTTTGTCCCCCCATTATTTATGGCTTTGTCCAAATTTCTTGCTCAAAGAGGTTGTGAATGTTCCATTGTGACATATTCCTATGTGACATTGATGTGGAATATGTCCCTATTTCTGGATATTGTTTGCTCTCATTATGTTGGCCTTTGTGCAAATTTATTGTGTTTACAAAATGATAGCTATTTGTGAAGCCCTGGTGATCATTTGTAGCATTCCACGCAAATCAGTGGACTGTAGGTGCTGTGCTTTACACGGAATTGTTATCTGCATTCACTTACAAGGTTTTGCGGCCAGCAACACTGTTGCAAACCATGAAACCTAGATTAGGCATGCTGTGCATTGATTGCTACTATGTGCCACAAACCATTACGCTAACATGTAAACTCCGTGTTGGCTCTGCACAAAGCCTACATGGAGTTTATTGAACCCAAGGGTATGTGTTTGTTACAAGAAAGAAAACACTAACTTGAAGATCTTGATCCATAGTTCTGGACTAGACACTGCCTTTTTACCTTCACAACCTGTGCACAGGCAAGAGTGTCCCTTACTACTGTTGCTGGCTGCTCATCATTAGTCATAGCAGGACTGAAACTAGAAGCTGCAGTGATAGCATTGGTCATTTCACCACCAGACTGGTGCATAATCATGTTGTGCAGAATGTGACATATAGTAAATATCCTGCATGCATTACTTGGATCATACCGAAAGGCATCCCCAGACTCATCCAGGCATCTAAATCTACCCTTTAACATACCAAATACATGCTCAGTGACAATATGTGTCTGGGATAAAGCTGTATTGAAATTGTTTTCTGCAGCACCACTTGGATTTCTCACTGGTATAAAGACCCATGGCTCCAGTGGATATCCTGCTTCAAAATGACACATAGCACACAGACTCAGTGTGCCAATAAACTACAGCCCATAAGGCAAAACCACAGCCCATAAGACAAAACAACATAGCCAACACACTAGTCATAGGTGACTCTATAGTTAGTCATACTGATGTCCCACTCACCAGGGTAAACAAGGAGAAGGTTACTATCAGCTGCCTGTTGGGTGCGAGGATCTGCCACATAACCCACACACTCAGGTCACTCCACAACAAGTACAAATATGACTCTGTCATTGTCCATGTTGGTGTGAACGACCTGAGACGTACCTCCCTGAACTACATGAAAAGAGACATGAAAGAGCTCTCCGATCTTGTAGCCCAGGCAGGTATGACTCTAGCCCTGAGTAGCATCCTGCCATCACCTAGAATGATACTGCAGTACAAGAACAAAATGATTGACTTCAACAATTGGCTAATCATCTGGTGTCATTCTAAGGTATCTAGTATCTCTCTGTCTGGGACGACATGGTCAACAGATCATGATGCTTTGCCAGAGATGGCCTGCACCTGCACCCCTGGGATTCAAGATACTGGCTAAGGGTCTTGCCATCCCTATAGTGCCTTTTTTAGGCAAAGTTCAAATGACAAGAATAGGCAAGCAAAAACTGAGGGTAATGCTACTCAATGCTAGAAGTCTCAATCTCAAAATGGAATCACTCGAGGCACTCCGTAAAATAGAGAACATCAATATCTGTGCAGTGACTGAGACCTGGTTCAAGGCTCTAGAGAACACCCCTGCATTACCAGACTATAACTCATACCACACTTTTCGGCCATCTAACCTGGACCAGTACACCAAAGGTGGAGGTGTGTCCATATTCATTAAGGATATCTACACCTCCAGGCTAGTTGCTCAGCATAATGCATCCAAGGTTATCCAAGTGCAACTAACTCTGGGCAAAACTGCAATCCAAATTGTACCTTGCTACACATCCCCCACCATACCCTAGGATTCCCACTCCTCTTTTCTTGATATACTGAAAAATATTAGGGTTCAACCAAACACCTTAATAATGGCCGATTTCAACTATCCCACCATTAACTGGGAAAACTACTCATGTACTAACTCCTTCACTCAATGCTTTCTGGAATTCATAAATTCCAATGCCCTGGATCAACTTATCCACACCCCCACCAGGGGCAACAATATCCTAGACCTAGTCATTACTAACATGAGTGACTGGTGTTCCACACCTGAAGTCAACTCCTTGTTGGTCAGATCCGACCATAAGCTAATCACCCTAGATATCCACATCCCACCCCCACCCACCATTAAGGAAACCACAGTAAAAAATTTCTCCAAAGCCAACTTCATGCTTCTTAAGACAGAAGTGGTGAACTTCATGACACCCATGCAGATGGACAATACAGTTATGACTGCTGAATCCTACAAAAATGCACTCTATAAGCACTTACAAGATGCTATCCTCCAAAAAATAGGAAGCCACTCTGGTGGTCCCCTGCCATAAACAAACTCTAAAACAGAAGGAAGAAACTATTGCAAAAGAGAGTAAAATCCCATGAGTGGAGGAGCTCCCTGGTCAGCCTCAGTAAGAAGCTGAGATCCCTTATAAGATCCTCCAAAGTTAGCTACAAAAACAAAATCACCACTGATTCTAAAGGCAACCACAAAGCATTCTATAGCTATGTCAAGAATCTCAATGGCAACACCCAGATCTGCACTGAGTAACAGCACAACGGCACAAAAATTACAGAACCAGCTGATATTTCCAACATCCTGGCAGATAGATTCATTGCTAACTTTACCCCCCTCTCACCCCCTAAAGGGCCCATATCTATAGAGGAAGAATGCAGAGTCCCTGTAATCACATCTATGCAGGTAAAAGCTGCACTCTCAAAAACCAAAAACACAGCATCCAAGGGACCAGACAACATTCCAAGCTGCGTTTTACACGAACTTCAGAACGAGCTGGCTCCCCACCTAAGCACCATGTTCAATCATAGTTTCACGTCAGGCTTTGTGCCCACTGAATGGTGCACAGCAATAGTTATCCCACTCTACAAAGGGGGAGCCACCACTAATCTTGGGAACTATCACCCTATTAGCTTGATTAGCCTGGTCTTCAAGGCCATGGCCTTGGTTATCCAAGTGCAACTAACTCTGGGCAAAACTGCAATCGAAATTGCACCTTGCTACACATCCCCCACCATACCCTAGAATTCCCACTCCTCTTTTCTTGATATACTGAAAAATATTAGGGTTCAACCAAACACCTTAATAATGGCCGATTTCAACTATCCCGCCATTAACTGGGAAAAATACTCATGTACTAACTCCTTCACTCAATGCTTTCTGGAATTCATAAATTCCAATGCCCTGGATCGACTTATCCACACCCCCACCAGGGGCAACAATATCCTAGACCTAGTCATTACTAACATGAGTGACTGGTGTTCCACACCTGAAGTCAACTTCTTGTTGGTCAGATCCGACCATAAGCTAATCACCCTAGATATCCACATCCCACCCCCACCCACCATTAAGGAAACCACAGTAAAAATTTCTCCAAAGCCAACTTCATGCTTCTTAAGACAGAAGTGGTGAACTTCATGACACCCATGCAGATGGACAATACAGTTATGACTGCTGAATCCTACAAAAATGCACTCTATAAGCACTTACAAGACGCTATCCTCCAAAAAATAGGAAGCCACTCTGGTGGTCCCCTGCCATAAACAAACTCTAAAACAGAAGGAAGAAACTATTGCAAAAGAGAGTAAAATCCCATGAGTGGAGGAGCTCCCTGGTCAGCCTCAGTAAGAAGCTGAGATCCCTTATAAGATCCTCCAAAGTTAGCTACAAAAACAAAATCGCCACTAATTCTAAAGGCAACCACAAAGCATTCTATAGCTATGTCAAGAATCTCAATGGCAACACCCAGATCTGCACTGAGTAACAGCACAACGGCACAAAAATTACAGAACCAACTGATATTTCCAACATCCTAGCAGATAGATTCAGTGCTAACTTTACCCCCCTCTCACCCCCTAAAGGGCCCATATCTATAGAGGAAGAATGCAGAGTCCCTGTAATCACATCTATGCAGGTAAAAGCTGCACTCTCAAAAACCAAAAACACAGCATCCAAGGGACCAGACAACATTCCAGGCTGCGTTTTACACGAACTTCAGAACGAGCTGGCTCTCCACCTAAGCACCATGTTCAATCATAGTCTCACATCAGGCTTTGTGCCCACTGAATGGTGCACAGCAATAGTTACCCCACTCTACAAAGGGGGAGCCACCACTAATCTTGGGAACTATCACCCTATTAGCTTGATTAGCCTGGTCTTCAAGGCCATGGAATGTATCATCATGGAACTCATAAACAAAGACATTGGTAACCTCCAAACTCTGGACCCCACCCAGTTCGGGTTTGTGAAAGGCAGATCATGCCTTCTGAATGTGATCGACTTCTTTCAGGCAGTCACCAAAGCCGTAGACGAGGGTAAGGTGGTTCACACAGCCTATCTTGACCTCTCCAAGGCTTTCAACACCATCCTCCATTCTGGAATTATAGCTAAACTCACTAAACTAGGTATAAATCCCTAGGTCACAAGATGGGTTGCCAACTGGCTCACTGACAGAACCCACACTATAAAGGTTGCAGACTCCAAATCTGACTTCAAAGCAGTGATAAGTGGAGTACCACAGGGTTCAGTCCTGGGACCTCTCCTGTTTGATATATACTTATCTGAAGTACAGGTTAACACAGAAGGCCTCTGGCTAATGAAGTTCGCAGATGATTGCAAACTAGGAGCCATAGTCGAGTCCCCAAATGACATGGACATCCTACAGAAGGGCCTCACTGAGACAGATGCCTGGTGTCAGAAGCATGGCCTCAAGCTCAGTGCCAAAAAGTGCATTGTAATCCCTTTGGTTAAAAACTCTGTACCTACGAACTACTACATAAACGGCAGTCTACTTAATGACGAATGTGTGATAAGAGACCCTGGGACCCAGGTGGATAGTAGTCTCTCCTTTGATAATCACATCACCACAGCAGTCAGGAAATCCTTCTATGTGGCACACTTCATCACAAAAGGGTTCTCATCCAGGAAAAAAGAGGTCATTGTTCCCCTCCACTCAGCACTCATTAGACCCATTATAGAGTACAAAGTCTCTTTTGGAATGTACCTCACAAGACATCTGCAGCAGCTTAAAAGGCCACAGAAGTACCTCACAAAGAGGATTACTGGCCTCAAACAGATGCCCTACACTGACCGTCTCAAAAAAACTCCAGCTTTACTCTGTAGCATATCGCCTACTCCGAGGAGATCTCTGCCTAGCATATAATCCTCCAAAGCTAGTTACGAAAATAAAATTGCCAAAGATTCCAAAGACAACCACAAAGCATTCTATAACTATGTCAAGAATCTAAATGGCAATGCTCAGATCTGCTCTGAGCTAAAACAGAATGGCATTAAATATACTGATCTGAAGGATATTGCCAATATCCTGGCAGATCGATTCAGTGCCAACTTCACTCCCCTCTCACCCCCTAAATGGCCCATCTCAATACCGGAAGATTGCCAAATTCCAGTAATAACAGCCACACAGGTACAAAACGCACTCTCTAAAGCCAAGAATACAGCATCCATGGGACCAGATGACATCCCGGGCTGTGTACTACATGAACTACAATATGAGCTGGCACCTCACCTAAGTGTCATGTTTAATCATAGCCTCACCTCAGGTTTCGTGCCCACTGAGTGGCGCAGAGCTACAGTTATCCCAATCCACAAGGGGGGATCCACCTTGGATCCTGGAAACTACCGTCCCATCAGTCTGACATGCCTTATCTGCAAGGCCATGGAGCATATTATCATGGAACTTATAAACAAAGACATTGGCAACCTTCAAACACTGGACCCCACCCAGTTTGGGTTTGTGAAGGGCCGATCTTGTCTCCTGAACCTGATTGACTTCTTTGAATCAGTCTCCAGAACCATGGACAAGGGTAAGGTGGTCCACACAGCCTATCTAGATCTTGCCAAGGCCTTTGACACCATCCCCCACTCTGGAATCATAGATAAACTTACTAAGTTGGGCATTAATCCCTATGTTACCCAATGGGTTGCTAAATGGCTTACTGATAGAACCCACACTGTAAAAGTAGCCGACTCCAAATCCAGCTCCAGACAAGTGACAAGTGGAGTACCTCAGGGTTCAGTCCTGGGGCCACTCTTGTTTGGCATCTACTTCTCTGAAGTACAGGTCAACACTAAGGGACTCTGGCTAACAAAGTTTGCAGATGACTGCAAACTGGGAGCCATTATTGAATCCCCAAATGATGTGGATACTCTACAAAAGGGCCTTACAGAAACAGATGCTTGGTGCCAGAGCCATGGGCTCAAGCTCAATTCCAAGAAATGTATTGTTATCCCCTTTGGGAAAAAACATGTATCCATGAATTACCATATAGGTGGCAGTACACTAAACATAGAAAGTGTGATAGAGACTTAGGGACACAGGTGGACAGTGGTCTCACCTTCGATAACCACATCGCCACAACAGTCAGGAAATCCTTCTATGTGGCACACATCATCACGAAGGGCTTTTCATCCAGAAAAAAGGAGGTCATTGTCCCACTGTACTCATCCCTCATTAGACCCATTATAGAATACAACGCCCCATTTGGTATGTACCTCTCAAGACATCTGCAACAACTGGAAAGGCCTCAGAAATACCTCACTAAAAGAATCACAGGCCTAAAGCAGATGCCCTACGCTGACCGCCATAAAAAACTCCAGCTATACTCTGTCGCATATCATCTACTCAGAGGCGATCTCTGCTTAACATACAAGGCCATGTCAAACCCAGAGCTGTTGGACATGCTACACTTAAAGAAATCCCAATCCCTCAGAGCTACACACTCCAGGGATCTAAACCTTGTCATCACAATAAACAAAACATGCTGGAGGGATAGGTTCCTGACCCAGAGACTCCCCAGACTCTGGAATAGATTGCCCATACATATCAAGCAGAGTGCCTCTTTGGACCTCTTCAAGAGGAACCTTGACGATTGGCTGGGAGAAAGGAAATTCACCCCAGGGATCACGTCAGTCGCCCTGCTAGACAGGGGTCCAGGAAAGTAAATAATGTGGGAAGAAATAGCCAGGGAATTGTTATGGCTAGGCTTGTATAGGCCCTAGGGCTGATAGCCTAGTACCAACCTATGAACCTATGAACCTATGAACCTATAAAGCTATGTTAAACCCAGAGCTGTTGGACATGCTACACCTAAAGAAATCCCAATACCTCTAAGCTACATGCTCTAGGGACCTAAACCTTGTCACCACAATAAAGAGGACATGCTGGAGGGATAGATTCCTGTCCCAGAGACTTTCTATACTCTGGAACAAGCTACCCATCTATGTTAAGCAAAGTTCCTCATTAGCACTCTTCAAGAAAAATCTTGAGGAGTGGATGGGAAATAGGGAATATACCCTGGGGATCACTTCTGTGGCTCTGCTTGACAGGGGCACAGGAAATTAACTTTCTTGGGTGGTGTAAGCCAGGGAACCTTGGTGGCTAGGCTTACTTAGGCCCTTGGCCGATAACCTAGTACCTACCTATGAACCAATGAACTTATAAATAAAAAAAAGCAATGAGACAAAGCAAAGAAAAAGTAGTTTAGTATTAAGCAATACACTTTACCATGAAAACTACTTAAATAAAAAAAAAAGAAAATATTTTTCTACTTACCAATAAGATGACACTAGGCATTCCATCATTCAGGAAAAGGCTATAGAGTAAGCTAGTATGCCAGATATTTATTTATTTACATTTGAATACTGGGAAAATCAGACTGTGTAGGTGCCCATTTTTAGTGGAGGCTTGGGGAGAAAAGCTCCATGTGGTGCAGGAGTCATGCACACTACCAAAATGCTAGGCAGAGACATTGGTGATGCAACCCTCATGCATCACACACTACCCAGCAACTGATGGAATGGTAGGCAGCCCTTTCTACTGCAGTATCACTCACCCTGTGGACCAGATGGGGCCTTAACTGCAATATGGGAGCCATCTATTGCACCTCAGGGAAATATGCTACCCCATAAAAGGCATGCATAGTCTGGGCTTGGTTCCGAGGTGGCAATGAAAAATAGATTACTGACCAGACATGTCATGAGTACATCCAGAAACTGCTGAAGTATCTTCAAAGCAGAAGATTGTGATATACCTAATGTGTCCCCAGTCTGTCTCTGGAAAATCCTCCTGTCAAGTATAGTGAGAGCTATACATACCTTAGTATCCACTTGAATATGAAAGCTATGAATTCCTCCATTGTCCACGTGGGGGTCAGACATGCTAAGACCATTATAATATCCCTGTCCACTCTGAATCTGTCAAGAATTTCCTGATTCTCAAAATTATAATGAGTAATTCTTGAGGCTCAACAATTAACAGTTAAGATAGGAAGAGATGAGATAAAAATGTTGATGTATAATCAAGCTGCAGGAAAGTCTCCAGGAATAGATGGTATTCCTTTGAAAGTCTGAAAGCTAGGAGGGAAGAAAGTTGTAAAGATCTGGAAGATTTTAACAGTATTTTGAAAGAAGGGGAAGCACCAACATTCTGGAAGAAAGCTATGGTGGCTCTAATACCTAAAGACAGTAAAGACCCATCAGACCCAACTTTATACAGGCCCATTTCAATTTTAAATCATGATTATAAAGTGGTTATGTCAAACGTTTTGCCAAAATTGCAGAATGTAAGAAAACACTGCTGTTGTTGGTGGGTCTTGATACAAATAAAGTATTCAAAAGAGTAAGCTGGGATTTTATGACTAGGGCAATGGAAGACTTTGCAATCCCTGATACAATAATAAGGTTAATTAGGAGGACATATGAGGGATTAAAGGCAAAAAATTAAAGTAGGAGGGTTGTTCTCTGATAACAGGCAGGAGTGTCCTCTTTACCCTTAATTAGTTGTGTTATATTTAGAATCAGTGGCAAAGAAAATAAGGGACTCAGAAGTTCAAGGATATAATTGGTATGGTAATCAAGAAAGATTGGATTATTTACAGATGATATTATTTTGTACCTGATAAAACCAGAAAAAGGACATATCAGTGTTATGTAACATTCGGAGAGAGTTTCAAGTCTTTTTGGGATTTAAAATTAATGAAGACAAAACAAAGGCTGTAAACTATGTACCTACAAATTAATTGGTTCAAGAACACCATTTCTGGGGACATGATAAAATACAGTATTTAGGAGTATAGGTTAAAAAGGATTCTGTTATGCAGATAAAGACATGTAGGAAAAGACTAAACAAAAGACAATATAAAAACTGAGAAACTGGTTGCTCTTGTTTATGGATATGGATAGCAAGGTAATAAGCAGTGAAAAATGTTTTTAGTCCTTTTAGTTTCATATACAGGTCAGGCATATTTTTATCAACCAGAGGAGAAGTTGTGGGCAAAAACTAATAAAGAGCTGAAGGATTTTATATGGAAGGGGAAGAAAGTAAAGGGCAATTGGGATAAGCTGATCCTTCCACTTCAACAAGGTGGTTTAGGATTACTTGACTGGAAGGGATATTTTATAGCTACACAGTTAAGGCTCATATACGTAAGACAAACAGAAAGCTATAACTCAAAAGGGAAAGGGATAATGATGAAGTGGGAGGATTAAGAAATAAGAAGAGACTGGGATTTTGGATGTAGATCCTTAAGGAGAATAACAAAAGCCATACAGAATATTATATTCATAAAGTAGCAGAAAGTATTCTAAGAACTAAGCCAACATAAGAATGAAGAAAGGAGATTCTGCAGATAGGGATAACTGCAATTAAGGGTACAGAGAATATGCAAAAGGGGTTTGGAATCTGCTGGAAAAAACTGGCAAAGAAACCAAGGTACTGGGAGCAAATAACTAGAGCAGGGGAAGGTAATAGAGTGGGAAGAGGCCAAGAAGGCAATTAGACTGCAGGCTAAAGACTGCCTTCCCTTTCAGGGACTGGCATCAGAGTACAGGCAAAGAGATAGGGATGATGGAATCCTAAGGAAAGACTTGCTCTGGTAGAGTTTTTAGTTGAATTTAGAACAGAATTTTCTTAAAAAATGGGATGATTAGTAGGACATATAATATAGTACACCATAACTATAGGAATTGATCAGAAGAAGTTGGAAAAGATTGGGAAGAGTGATTGGATAAGAGATTCATAAGGAAACAATTGGAGGGCATATGTATGGCTCTCAAATGTGTGATGCAGTCTAGAAGATTTAGGATTATTGTTTGAAAGCATTTGCATAGGTATTTTTGTACCCCAAGCAGTCTCCAAAGAATTTTTCCTCAGGTAGATGCGCCATCAGATTTCAACCATTGGAAGTGTGATGGGGAAGAAAGAGGTAACTGGGAACATATGTTTTTAGGAGTGTAATGAGTTGTCAGACTTTAAAAAATTCCCTGCAGAGTACTCTGTCAAAAATATTGGGTGAACAAATAGGTGTAACTAAGGAAATTAATTTTTGAGCTGAGATACATGATCTGAGTTGCTTTTAAACAGTAATGCCTTGTTAAGTTTCATTCTGGTGGCTACCAAAACAGCAATTACTAGAAAATTGAAATCAAAGTCTAAACCAAATGTATTTGAAGTAGTGAATATTGTAGCAAAGATAAATGCAGTTTTCATTGATTTATCCAAAGCCTTCGACATGGTTCATCACCAGCTGCTCTTGCATATCATGCAGTCTCTGTCCCTTGACCCATTAACCATCAACTGGTTCAAATCTTACCTTAATAACAGAAAACAAGCGGTAGTCTGGCACAATAATCTATCAAATCTCCTACCTATCTCCCTTGGTGTCCCTCAGGGCTCCATATTAGGGCCGCTCTTATTTTCCATCTATATTAATGATCTTCACTCAGCAATTCCTCATTCTACCTGCATTCAGTATGCAGATGACTCCACTATTATCTGCTCAGCTACCTCTCAAATTGAACTGCAAACCATAACCCAGAACGCATTTAACACTGTGGAACAATGGTTTACAAACCGCTGTCTCCTCCTAAATCCTAAGAAAACAAAACTGCTACTCTTCTCCCCAACACGCAAGTCCACCCCCATAGAATTTACACTTACATCTAACAATGGCACTGTTATCTCTCCAGACCTAACTACCAAGCTCCTAGGAATAACTATTGACAATAACCTCAACTTTGACACACATATTAATAGTACAATAAAAACAGTCAACAAGAAACTTGGATCCCTCTACAGAATCAAACCCTTTCTTACTCCAACAGCCAGGACTGCTATAGCCAGAACTCATCTCATTTCTACTCTACTCTATGCCTCACCCATCTATACAAACCTTTCTAAAACCAACATTCACAAGCTGACTGTATCCTATAATAATATTGCCAGATTTGCTGCTGCCTCTCCTTTCCGAACTCACCACTGTCTAAATCTTATACAACTCGATTGGTTAGAATTTCTGCAGCATCTTCATTTTTCACAGCTTACTATTGCCCATAAAAGAATGTATCAACCCTCTAATACTCCTATACTCTCAAGCCTACTTACCCTCTACCATAATCCTAAAAACTTACGCTCTGCTAATAAACTACTGTTTAACACCAGCAGAGCTAACAATGTAGCAGGCGACTCCCTCTTCTGTAACACCGTTGGTAAGCTATGGAATCTTCTACCCACTGAACTTACTACTCTCTGCTCTCATAAACTTTTCAAAAAGAAGCTCAAGCTTCATCTCAAGAAACATTGGTTATGTTCCTGTATTATCCCTGACTAACTGCTGCTTCTTCTCTCTACAACCACCTGCATCATCTACCCTTCCCTTCTAAAGCTGCTTATTATGAATCCTGTGACTGAATTCTTCATATTTACTTCTTTATTATCATCTTTGTTTAACTGCTTTACAGTCGTATACATTGCATATATTCTTCTGTAGACTTTTTCATGACCATATTTTAAATGTGTTTTTTTTCTTTTTTTCTGTAGACTTTTTCATGACCATCCTTCCAATGTTTTTTATTATATATTGTTCTATTCTATTTTTGGTCTATCATATGTTGTCTATTGTATTAGTCATATTGTTTTGCACATGGAGCTTTTCTCCCCGGGCCTCTACTGAAAATGGACATATATCCAGCTAGACTAGCCCGGTCAACAAATGTAAAATAAATAAAAATAAATAAATAAAAGAACTGGAAGTGGATCATTAGAAAATGGTAGGAGCAAATTACAGAGAAAAAAATGGAAACTCTGTGAACAATAAATGCAGAATAAAGTTTTGGAGGAGGAGTAAGGTTTAACTGAAGACAGGAATTGATCAATTTATGTAATGTTGGATCGATGATAATTGTATAAATAATATATGTGCTGTATAATCTTTGTAACTGAGAACATGTTAGCATGGTTTGCTTTCTTTTATATACATGTATGTTTGCCTATGTTTTAAGTGATAATTTAATAAAGGCTTAAAAAAAATTATAATGAGCAATTCTCTGTCAATGTCTGCCTTCTTGGTCAGTGTGTTCTGCTGGGTGCAATCAGTTTTGGCTCAGCCAGGACAAAGCACCTCACAATGGGAAATAACTAGGCTAGCAGCAAAGGACATCATCATCACAGACTGTAAAGTAAATAGAAAAGGCGCAATTCTTCCTTTTATAATGAACCTGCACACTATGCCAGTTTATGACTGTGAATCACAAACAGAAGGGAGTAGGTCTTATCGGCATAATCGATTTTACATCCGTTCTCACCTACATCTCATTATTTGTGCATTTGCATAAGTATATCTGTGGCCATCTCACACTGGGGTAAATGGCCTATATGAATCATACCTTTTCTGTGCCTGTTCACGAAGCATGCTGATTGACTTAGTGGTTATGAATACCACCAAATATCTAATGTCTCTTCTGATAAGGCACCAGGTGAAACAGCTTGTGTGTATTTTTTACAGCTATGATGGATACAGATTTTAACTACAAACTAATATGTAATTTTTAACCTACTCACATCCAATGTTACACTAATGCTAATGTTGTACTGCTACAGAAAAGTTTTTCATTTATTACTTTTCAGTAATATCCAAAGACTCATTGTTTAATAATATTCCAATAGTAGTAGGAGTAGAATAAAATAATAAGGTAATGTTTTAACTTACTTTGTATATTAAAAAATGGAAGAAAAAAAGCTGCTCTCCTTGTCATGAAGGCACACAAAACACTACTTCCACTGTTATGTAGCCAAGTTAATTTCACAGGGAAATAATGTCTGCTTATCAGAAGGAAAATGTTGCCATTTAGACATTAGACAGCAGATGTTGTGAGGCAGTTATGTGTTTGCTACTCTAAAAGCTACAATGTTAAAGTCAGAAGCCAACAGATGTTCATCTGTGACACCTTACTGAGGCAAATTAAAAACTATGGAGTTAACAAGGCATTCAGTTGACGTATAGCAGTCTAAACACAACAGAAGGTCTCAAAAGGAGGTCTACAGAAGCACATAAGGGGCATCATGGAGAAAGGCCTCATATGTTGAGCATTGGTCAGCTGGGATCAATGTCATCTTAAAATATGTGCAGTTTAAAAAGAAATAAATTTGTTGCTTAAAGAACAGAAATGTCTCCAAGAGTATTAAGGACTAGATTTCCAGCAGAAACAATTCAAACTATCTTTCCTGAAACCTTGTAATATCTAAAATCAGAAAATTAACTCTAACAGCCTATATGACAGTTTTTTCTTCAGGCAGCAAAGTAGGCAAATACTTTGGCAATAGTACAGGGGGAACATAGATGCATCTTTCTGTATAACATAAAAGCTCTGCCATGCAAAGAAACCAACTGCACTCTATATATCCAGTGATTACTTCAAAGGGTATTTTACTGTCTCTAATAAATTTCATTGCAATTGCACTATGGTATGGCTTGAGAGGGCATATCACTCAACTAGGGATGTGAAAGATAATGAATGTAGAAGCAGAGCAGAGTTGTTTTTTCATACTTGCTGGCCAGTACTGGGTGGAAAAAGGCTGCCTACAGAACTTTCATAAGTTGATTTCTGTGGGGTTTTCTGCTGGTGTGGTACTGATATTAATGTTTTAATCAGTATCGGCCTGATCCACAGTAATGAACTAGCATTAGCCAAAGCAAAATTAATGAAGAAAAACAAAGCTGCTACAAGCATAGGTGACAGAATATAGGCAGAAAAAAGTCACATAATCATATAACAGTTATGAGACTGGAATGTTTTTATAAACAGTTCAGTGCAGACGAGTGAAAATGTAAGCTCTTTAAATTATAAAAATAACAAATTTGATGGAAACAGAGCTACATGAAGATTGAATGAAGTAAAGATAATGAGCGATACATATGTGTGTGTGTGTGTGTGTGTGTGTGTGTGTGTGTGCGTGTGTGCGTGTGTGTGTGTGTGTGTGTGTGTGTGTGTGTGTGTGTGTGTGTGTGTGTGTGTGTGTGTGTGTGTGTGAGTGTACCTGTCTGTCTTTCTGTCTACCCATCTTTCCTGTTGGCACATACTTGCACAATGGGGTGTTTCTTTCAAACAATAGCCATCACACTAAGAACAAATACATCAAAGAAAGCTTAAAGAAAATCAAAAATACAGAAGACAGCTCATGTAAAAGCAATTATATTGGAGGTACATACATAAGAAATTGTCATAAAGTTAAGCTAGAAATCACATGAAATTTGTTCACAAATATTACACAAAAAAAGTACTCAGCAAACTATTTTATGCGGTTGAAATTCTCCCGGCCATGCAGGGGCTGTGCACTGACTCAGTTGTGATATTGTTGTGTGTTTGGAAAAAAGACATTCCGCCACTGCAGTGACCACCAACCAGTCAAGAGCACCCAGCAAACTAAATAAAGTGTTCAATCTCAGATTTCTGAATTATCTGTTTTGTTACATGCTATTTGTACATCATTTATCACTACATCCTTTTCTCTCAACAGTTGTCACTTCTTTTATCAAAATGATGTTTAACTGAAATAATTTTCAGCCATGAACACTTTTGGCCATGTCAAATTCAATAGCAAATCAGTGACAACACTGCATAAAACTGCAATGGTATTGACCATTCCTATCTTCCATATGGGTTTGTATGTGCACACGGTGTGTGTGTGTGTGTGTGTGTGTGTGTGTGTGTGTGTGTGTGTGTGTGTGTGTGTGTGTGTCTGTGTGTGTGTGTGTCTGTGTGTGTGCCTGTGTGTTTGTCTGTCTGCATGAATGTGACACACAGCTGCCACAAATATATGATATACAGAAGAATTAACAAGGTTATGTAATTATGAAATTATGTCAAGAAATTCAACACAAGATCAAATTTCAAAAGATCAGTTTCTTCACATCATTTCAAAAACATATAACAATTATCAGTTACCTGTTAGTTAACTGTTATCAGACAAAGGATGGGATTTAGAAACAGCCCAGTCACGAA